>NW_019175011.1:3832-96278 GCF_002260705.1 Seriola dumerili | reverse complement strand
ATGGTAAGACATGTTTTTTTTAACTGATCTGTTGGAAAGCATTTTTTTTATTGTGAGCCTGCAAAGCACAAACGCCGGCTTTGTCTCATCTGCAGATTTTTGTCACAACACTCAAGTCAGAAACCTCCGCCTAGCAATTGTTGCTATTGATCAGTAAATCCCTGCATCCCCCTTTTTGCAGATATGTTCTAATCATTTTGTGGCGTGGGGTCGTAAAAATCTAAATTATTGCCCCTTCCACATACACAGTTGAAATTATATGAATACCTCAAGGCCATTTTGCCATTTTGCTGCATCATGCCTCTGCATGATAAGGCGGTAATGTGCCTCACAAATTTTGCAAGCGCCTGAGCTGCACTGCAATCTACAAATATGCCGTACGTAGTTTACGGTAGATGCTACCTCCAGTGTGATTAATCCCCCCTCTGAAAATGCCATTATACCTGCACATCCCCCCAGTAGAAAAACATTAAGGATTCAGATGCTGAAGAAATATATCACTCATGTATATGGAATAACAGCACACTGGCTGTAATTTTCATCAGGATTTTCTTGTAATGATGGAGTGTTAATTAGTGCTTGTTCCCTGTATAGCAGCAGCCATTGTAATTTCTTTTCTGACAATTAGTCAGTCATGCTTTTACATTGTGCTAATGATATAGAATTTTCCAGTCCAATCCATGCCAGATATCCTGCTGGCGGCCATCAATTATGTATGGCACCAAGTCCAAACCAGCGAGCAAGGGGATGCAAACAAAATAAAGGGTGGAGACTGTTTTGTTTTAGGTCACAGTTCTGATCCTCACAGAACAATGTTTCAGCTGATTTCAGTCTGTTTCAGTCGGTGAGACAGTGACCTGACTGGCGCTGTGCTCTGAACCAGCCCCGCGAGCAGCTGCCCAAACAAGTTAACTAAGAAGATGTTGCCGACAGTCAAACAGAAACTACAGCCCCCCTATGCTGTGCATGAAAATATGGAAATGAATCAGTTCCTTTAGCAAAGATAGCATCCTTCCACTACTGCACACACACACACACGCACACACACACACAGAGATATGCAGACAAACACATAAGAGGCCAGTAGAGCCCCTTCCTCTCCTTCCTCTCTTCAGTCTGAGGTGTTTATGAGATGGAGGGTGGGCGTTGCTTCCTGAGACTTAAACTAACGGCTTCTTTGTGTGTACAGAAGAATATGCATGTGTGTTTGTGCTTTTGTGTTAGAGATTTAAAAGGACCTAATTTTCCAATAAAGACAGAAACTTCGAACAGTTTTATGATGGGTCACGTTTGTTTAGATTATATTTAGATATTACATCAAACTAGGTTAAATCAGATTAAGAGTGGATTAGGTTGGGTCAAGTTAAGTTAGGTTAGGGTAGAGTTAAACTAGGGTTATTTTTACTTTAGTATCTAATTCTAGAGACTGAAAACAACGTGACAAAGTGAGAGAGGTCACCGGTAGTGATGAACCAACAAAGAATTATCACCTGAATCTGCAGCTCAACTTGGTTTTATGGAGCTTAATAGTGAGTTTTAGCTAGCTATAAAACTTAACTGTTTTGGTTCTCTCTCACCACTTTCATACCGTCGTTTTTGTCCACAGCAGTCAGCTGTTTACCACCTGCTCAGCGTCAAACATAGTGAACATGAACTTAGTGGAGCATTTAGCAGCTAAAGAGTCGGATATTTTTCTCAGGAGTTGGTGGAGACCAAAAACGGAGCTAAAAGAGAGGGAATGTTGGACCGCAGATTCATCAGATGAACAGTGATCGTGTTACACCCATTACTAATCAATGTGTAAATAAGTAAGTGTTTGCTAGCATGTTCACCTTATCAACTTAAAAGGTGATGATACGTATGTTATGTTTCCACTTCCCTAAGCAGCTAAATGAGATAAGCTATTACAGGTTTAAGAAATATTTAAATAGTTAAAATAAATAAATAAATAAATGCAACAAATGTGGGTTTATTTGGAACAGTCAGAAATAATGTTTATGTATTGACTCCCACTCATTCTGTGAAATTAGCATGGCTGCATGCTGATACTTGTACAGATACACAACATGTTCCTCTTGTCTGATGAGACACCCTCGGTGTGTTTACACTCACAAAAATAGGTTGTTTACCTGGGATTTCTAGATCAAGTGTGTGATTCTAATCAATTCACAGAGGACCTTAAAATAACCAATATTCCTGATGCTGTTAGTTGCAAAGTCATTTTGCAAATGCCCCACCAAAAAAGTCCTTTCCTCACATCCCACAGCTCCAGCCACGCCACTCATTTTTCAGACACACTGCTTTGAGATTCGCCTCCCTCCCATGACATTTAGCAGTTTGCACACACAATCAAAACAAAGAAAGAAAGCAGACTACAGCCATAGTCATTTAAAAGAGTCATCCAACCCTATTATTAGACTATTAGTAAAATAACCCAGTTAAGGTGACAGTTGCAATAATCAGACGTATCATGTTTGCACTGATTGTAATCAAATTGCTTGTAAACACGCCGAACTCCCTCCTTCTACCAGGAACAGGAAGCTGTCAAATATATTGATTTACAAAAAAATAGAGTGCAATGTCATCTGCCAACTGTTATACTATTTAAGCAGCAGACACCTGCTTAGAAAACAGACATGAGCACTGGGGGTAAGGTCAAGGTTAATTTAAGATTAGGTGCAGAATTGGGATTAGATTAAGGTTGAATATATAATGGGGGTCATTAAGGTGAAGGTGAGCAAATGGGAAATTAATGTGCTCCGGGAAGATTCTTTGTGTGTATTTGTGTATGCGTGTGCTCCGGGCCAGGGAGGAGTCAGGGAGCTATATATAGCTATCACTCTGTTATTTCTGCTCATGACAGTTATAGCCGAAATGATGGTGGGAGGGGAGCTTTGTGGCGGCGGTGGGAGTGGTGGAGGAGGAGGGGTGCTGGTGCTGGTGCGGGAAGCCGGGAGATGTAGTGCGCGGCGTGTTCAGCTTGACAGTTGATTAGTCTCCATTAGTTTGTCAGGCTGACTGGACTGGATGGATGAAGGAGCCAGGGAATGTGGGTGTCTGCAGGCCAGGCAGGCTTTTCCATCCTCCCTTGACGGGACCTGACATGAAGGCGGGGCTGGGGGGGGGGGGCAGGGGGTACATGCCGGTTGCCTTCCTTTTGTTGAACTGTGTGTTAGTGTGCGTGTGTTTGGCTTGTGGCCACATTATTATCTTAAAGTATATTCTGTAATGATGAGGGTTGGTACTTACTGTAATTATTTTCCTCTTGCTCTGTCTCTCTGTCACTGTCAGTACGCCTCTCTGTTGTTCATCTGTGTGTATGTGTGTGTGCGTGTGTGTGTGTGTGCGCGCGTTTGTATGCGCGCTTGCAAACTGTATGTATGTGCCTGCCAGTTCCCCATAAGAGGACATGAAGTTTGAGAAATCAGTTTTTAAGTAAAGCCCCAGTGGCGGAATCATTTCACTGCATCAGCAGATTTTCGGGTTGAAGGGTTAGCGCCTTACTCGTGAATGTAATTACCTTGTACCAGGTATGTAAGTGTAGGAAATGATTCATGTGTCTGGCTGTTTTATACAGGAAGCCTGTAAAATATTAAAGACAGATTCAAAGATTATGAATATGAAAATAGTCTGTGGTAGAGCTGTAGGGCGTGCACGTAAATACAGGTACTCGAAGTGCGGGTGATCATTTTTCACTTGATAATTTGAGTCATTACTCATTTCTCAAAATAGCCAGTTCACTTCATTAAAGGTGGAGAGTTCTTCTAAACAAACAAAAGTTATGTTTACATTTGTTGTTACACACCAAAACACTTACTGAGACATAATAAGTGTGATGAATGCATTTCCTTCCTTATAAAACATGAGCTCACTTTTTAAAAAAAGAAATTGAAACCTGCAGTGTTTGCATCCATGTTCTTTTTCTTTGCTGTTTGCTGGCACATAATTTCTTTTTAGTGCTTTACCACCACAATTGGTTGAATAGTGTGGAACCAATAGCAGAGCTGTGCATCATCCACATTCTCTCACAAAGAGAAGGGAACCCCTTCATTAAAACATTGCACTGCGGTGCAGTCAGAAAATTCCATAGGGTACCTTTAAAACGAGACAATGTCCTTTTGAAAGAATAAATAACTCAGTCCTCCTCTCACAAATTAAAAGTTGAATTCCTGTATAAAGCAATAAACCTGACCCTTGGTTGCCTCAGTGCACACAGTGGTTGTTGTTAGCTGGAGCCTTGCTTGGTCCTTTATGACCAGTAGTCCATGGTGGCTAATGTTGGCTAACATTGGCAAAGTGTTAGATATTGTTGTCGTGTTTTGAGAACCAATATGAATACTTTCGTGTGACTGCAACTGAAACAGTATTATTATATTTTATTGTGTTATGGGAAAAGTAGTAATGTGATAAATAAATAAATAAAATGACTTTCCAGTGTGTCACAGCACTCCACAAAAAAACCTCCATGTTGTATTGATCCTGTAAGACAGTTAGCAACATCAAAAATAATTACATGTGCAAAACAGGAGCAACTGTGAAAGGATTATTTTTTTAATTCAGGAACCATTATCACTGTGGTTTCTGACAAAATTTTGCATCGTGAGTGAAAGCCTTTCTTAGTAAAACAGTATTGTACTAGAAGCAGAAGTGTGTTCTGCACCAGCATGTTTAACAACATTAAGGCTGACTCTTTACTTCCCCTTCACCTCGCTCTTCTTGAGAAATACAGATGCCCTCATGTTGTCGAGTTCGCCTCACTCTGACTACTGCACTGTGAATAATGTTTGTAATAATTCCTTGCCACAGTGTTAGATCATAGCTCTCTGCAACTGCCACCACAAAGGCCCCGCGGGCTACAAACCAGCCAGCAAATGTACAAAAATAACACCTTTCTCCACAGAAACAGTGATGAAAGGAAGAGTAAATCGGTGGTAAGCTGTCGGTAATAAACCTTCTCTGCACTAAATATCGGCACCGGCCCACCAATGAGTTGTTGCCTCGTGCTGCTGTATCATTTTGGAGCGTGCACTCAGCTTCATGGTCACTCTGCTACCATTCATTCACCTCTGAAAGAGCTGCAGAAAAACAAAAGCGGGAGACTCTGTTTGATATTGAGATCATGACCCCACAGGGAACGGAGAGAGCGCCGCGCTGTTGCTGTGTTAGATGGTGTGGAAAGAAGCCATTTCATTGTAAACACAAGCGCAACAGACTCAAGGATGTGTGGCAGGAATCTTATTCCCCAAAGTGTGATTCTGAAACGTTAAAAATGTCAGGAGGAATGAAAAATTGAAAACAAGCTCGATACGTTACGTTGAATCCTGGAAATATAAAGTTGTTGCCCTTGACATCAAAGCTGGTGAGCAGACATGTGAGGCCTGCACACACACACACACACACACACACACTCAGTCACACAGGCCCAGACACACAACGCTTGATATCATCTTGGGAACTAGACACATCATTTATATGCAAAACCCCCCAGAGCCCCGAGTCCCCTTGTTAATATGAGCTGTAGCAGTGGCGGCAGGTGAGTGACACGCAGGAGCAGCCCCCCCCCCCAGTCACTTCACTCAGATATAAGACTGAGCTGCAGGAGAGGTCAGCAGGAACGCCACACGCTGGAGTAGCTTTCCGAGGGGAGATTAGTCCTTGGATGGCGGGGGAGCTGGGATTTATCCCCTGGCTCCTCAGCTTGAGAGGTGGAATTGAATCGCAGTTATTGAAGGGGAGAATGACATTGAAGACTGAATTCACGGTCATCTGGTTTTTACATTATATTTCCATTCTATTGCCGCTGCCCGGGGTGTGGCTGCACGGCTCAAATCAAAACATGATTGAATATTAGATGCAGGGCGAAGTGACTCGAATGGGACAAACGTGTTTCTGATGCTGTGAGAAATCACAACGGGAAAAATTGTGATTATGTATCAGAAAATACTGAATTAATAAACCTGGATCCCCCTCTGGAACAGGCCTGCCACTGCACACTGAGCGCTGCTGATGAAGGTATTCAGCGTGATTACTGCCAAATTGTGGAATCTTCCAGAAATGTGCATGAAATATGCATCAGCTGCCGTCCGAGCTGACAGTACAAATTCAGACTCGTGTCGCTGCTTCTTGTCTCTGCCTCCATCCACAGTTAGTGGCATACTAAGTGGGTGCTACTCGTATTGTTTCGAGCCACTCAGGCAGCAAAATGCCAAGCCATCGTTTGCCGAGACAAAGATGTCAGAGCAGCATTTTAGGCGTGTGACAGAGCCAGAGCTCAGCAGGTTCTATTCGCTAAGCTTCAAACGGCTGCATCTGCTGACAAAGTTTTCAGCAACAGGAAACGCAGATTTCTACTCGGTTCCTTCCTCTTTCTCCCTCCCACCCTCCCTCCCTCCCTCCCTCCCTCACTGCTTCTCGCTCAGCAGTATGTTTAAGATTAGCTTTCCTTGTAATGTTTCGTATTCTGCGCAGACTGTTTCCTGTGTCTGAGGGTTTTGTTATTGCAGTTAACTGAACTCAGTTTTCAGTGTGTGTGTGTGTGTGTATGCTGTTGCAGCAAATGCAATTTCCCTCGCTCAGAGAAATATTCTCCTCATGATTTGATTCAGGTTGTTCAGGCCCGCACGATGAGTGTGTTACAGGTTTCTCTGCTGGATGCCAGCTCCTGTTGTGTAAGATGAGAGGTTAGGAGTATGAGATGGAGAGGGTCAGAAGGCCAGGGAATAACCGAAAAGCAGAAAAAAAAAAAAAGGGAACAGGCGTGCAACAGCCAGTAAGACTGAGAGAGAGACATTTTTAAAGTTTAAATCTTCAGGGGAATTTGGATCTAAAATCCCCTGTGATTTCTGAGATTCCAGTCATGACTGCGCTTTATAAACGACCTTATTATCATCCATCCCAGTGCTTCGGCAAAATAACACATCCTGCGGCTCTCTGGGTTTTATTTTTGAGATATGCATGCTGCATGTGGGTGGGGAATCTGCGTGCGTCATTAGATGAGTAAGTGAGTGTCTTGAGGAGAGAGGAAATGAGGAGAGAAAGATAGAAACTGAGATAGAGGCTGTGTGTGGTGTGAGGATTGTTTGTGTGTGTGTACACATGTAGTCGGGTGACATGTCTTTTTTAGTCTTCAAGCCTCTGCGTCCAGGCCTGTGTTGGTTTATCTTGTGTTAAGGTGTGTTTGTACACTGCTGTGTTTTTATCCAGCCCGTCTGCTTATTGCCTCTTCCAACGTGGCCTCCGCTGTTTTCCAGCCCGCCTGACAGACAATACGCCTGAGCGCCCCCTCAAAGCTTTATTGGCTCTTATTGCCCTCTCACTCAGATCCAATATGCCAGTATTGATTGTGTTGAAATGCAATCAGGGTCTCCACAGCAGAGGAGCAAACAATCTAAATTTAACAAAACACCTCCGCCGCCCCACAGCCAGGCCCTGATAGCACCTCCCAAAGAGGAACAAATGTATTTATGTGTGTGGAGAGAAATAGAGGATCTTTCACTCGGTCAGAGCTATTGTTAGCCGCTTGCCCCAAGAAGCCTTTGAGGCCGCACAAGCAGAGTGTGCAGGAAGTGACCTCAGCCTTGACCTCACTTCCTGCCGTGTATGGTGTTTACAGCGTTTTGTCAAAGCAAAAGATGTTTCAGGGTTCAACCTGCCTCAGATGTCAGTTAGCAGACAAACTTTTAGACCTTGAAGTATCTTAAAATGTAATTCATGAAACATAAACAAGCGTTAGAGAAATGCACACTTGACATTCCTCCAGAGGTGGAGAAATAATTTTATGAGCTCGAGAGGTCAGACAATTTTCTCAGCTCATAAAAGAGCCATGTGATCACTCGGCTAAACTAAAAACAAACAATCGTCAAAATCTGAGTTATGAGTTCTCCTTGCAGCCGGTATTTGCACAATGACATTACAAAGCAAGTTCTCAGCATTTCCAGACTTTTCCTTGAGAGGAAGAAAATGCTGTGAATCACTAAGGTTTGTCAACTGTATAATGAAACTCTCTGCTGCCTCCCCACTGTTCCTAGTTATAAGGTGCTCCTCCTGTAAAACTCTGTGTCCTTTCCAACTCAATTTACACACAAGTAGGAGAGGCTACATTTTAAAATAAAATGTTAGATATTTGTTTTTATTCACTACCTGTCACTCCCTGAAATGTTGCAGTTACTGAAAAAAAAGGAGCTTTTTAAAACGAGACTGTCCTGTAAAACATGAGCCCATAGGTCGTCTGTGCAGCGAGTTATTACGACCCATAGTTACATTTTGTTGTTAGGTGACATCTAGTGGCCGCAGTGATTATGACAGGAGCAAAGGGCAAAGTGAGGTGACGTAGTATAAACGAGCGACCAAGTCCACATTAGGTGCAGGTTGAGGTGGATGGATGGGTCAACAAAACACAGGAAGAAGACACTGGGGAGCGGTGTGCAGTTTATAACGTCGCCATGACAACAGATATCGTCTAATATTGAGGAAGTACTTATTTTCACGATCTTTTCCTAAACCTAACAAAGCCACGACCGTTATTGTAGTAACCATGACAACCAAGGTTGCACTATTTCAGGAGACACTCCTATTGGTCGTATCAAAGGGTTGAAAAAAACAAACCAAAACAACCTGTATAGTTGCTCAGGTTGGAGGACTGGTTGTTTCCATTCTGACTGCGTATGTGTGGTATTGGCTTTGCCTGTTGTGGTCCTCAGTGTGGACATTTTAAATAAAGCTATAATTAAGATGCATGAGGTTTAGTCTCTGCATCTCCAAAATGGGCTTAAATGATAAATACAGCCAGTAAATGATTCTTGCATCGATTGGAAAGCCAGGATGTTCTTGTTTTTGCATTAACACCGTGGCTTAGTCTGCGTCTGTGAGTGTGGGATCTCATGCATACATAAAAGACCGTGAAACTGTGATTTAGACATATCCAAACTGTCCTTTTGCAGACAGTTGTGGTTGTCTTTTTCCGTGTGCCCAAAACTATTCCCACTCCCATTAACCAGCTCCAGCTGAGACTTCCAAACGCTCTCAAGTTGTTTGAACCCTTCTCAGTGGACATGTTAGGAGTTGGAAGCCTGACATTTTTCAAAAGCGTATTTGAAGTTTCCCCTTATTAGAATGAATTGGCAGAAGCAGTGTCCCTCTTTCTGCTGCACCGCCCCTCGCTAGGCTGCTCTTCCTTAGAAATCAGCTCTCCACTGAGGCCCACAGGACTCACAGCATCAATAAGTGAGAAACACTGCTGTTTTATTTAAGTGTATTTGACAAATGAGGAGAGATATTCATGGAAAATGTTTGTTGAGCAAAGCAGGATCCACTCTTTCCAAAGCTCTGCTGAGCCATGTTTCAACTAGCTGTGTATCCACTGGCCTCACACACATTTAATGTGATTTCATTCTTGCAAGGATGGACTAACAATTTGCCCGAAGCCGTTGTCAAACAGGAATGGAGACACTTCAAACCTGCTTGTGTTGTCAACCCATCACATGAAGGGGTGGCATTCAGACATAGGGTGCTGATTGGGGTCGATTTGCGTGCACGTTACACTTTGATTGCACTTACACCCACGTGAGACGCGGAGAGAGATTTGTTGGTGTGATGAATTTGCAGTCACGGAAGAGAGATGAGGGAGAAGCAATCAGGGTTCACCGTCCCTGCAACACGGATGTAGCACCCTGATTAGACTGAGTTTATACTGCATGATGATATGTGAAAAGACAATGCGGAGAGGCTTTCACCTGCTGTGGACTTAAAATGCACTGGTCACTTATATGCAGTTGTGTTTTGCTTTTTTTACAGATCTTGAGCATAAGATAGCTGCACTTTAAAAAAGAATAGAATCACCACCTTGCAATTGTTTCCAGCCGAGTGACAGGAAATATTGTCACAATCTCCTGAGTTACAGCGTTGAATGACATGACGTGTTGAAGAGTTTGACGAGCAGATGACGTGTTTTTGCAGAACATTATGATGTCACAGTGAAGTTGACCTTTGACCATTTGGATATAAAATGTCATCACTTCATTTTATCCTAATAGTGTGTGAATTTGTTTTGGGAAGTCACAGTGACCAAATTCTGATCAGTTCATCCTTGAGTCGAAACTCCCTCGAGGTGTTACCGAGATATCGCGTTCACAAGGCCAAAATGGTGTTTTGTGAGGCCATCGTGACCTTGACCTTTGACCTTTGACCTTTGACCACCAAAATCTAATCAGTTCCTCCTTGAGTACAAGTGAATGTTTGTGCCAAATTTTAAGAATTCCCTAAAGGCGTTACTGAGACATCACATTAGCGAGAATGGGACGGACAGACACGAACAACCCGACAACACAATGCCTCCAAATCTGGCTGCTGGTGGTGTGGAGGCGAATAGAGCTTTATTAATTATAATATGGTTTCATGTCCACGTGCACCCACAAGTTACGTTTCTTGTCACAAAAAATGCTGATGGCCATAGTTTACAGCACAAGTGAGATACTCTTCTCAGAGGAAAAGGAAAATGAGCCTCTGATCACGCCCCCTTCAACTCAACAAATAAAATAAACCATTAATAATGAGTTTGTAAGTGTGCTCTACAAACTGGCGCTCACCCACTTGCAGGTGTTGTTCTGGCTTTGTTTCACACGTACATCATGATGGCTTGAACTTTCTGAACTGTGAAAATGTGAGGCAGCCGTTTGTGTGCGTCTCTTTTGTCAATCTATTGTTATAATCACAGACAAAAGACAGAGACAGGTGTCACAGAAACACAGTAGGTGGTTAATTATGAAATAGATATCGCACTCGTGCACTCACTCTGTCATAATTACACATCCGTCTCATATTTCACTCGCGTGTCTGGCTCTTTGCGTCCACCATTGTTTCCACGGATTCAAATGACAGTGGTGGGATGCAGGTTTGAATGAAGAGAGGCCACCTGTTGCTCGGCAGGGTCCCCATCTGGAGGGAGATTAAGGTGCGGGTGCTGGGGTGGGGGTGGGGGGTGTATATAATTTAACTTAATTACTTCTGAAGAGACTGGGTGATGGATTAGCACTGTGTTTTTATTAGCATACGCTCGGTTTCTGGTTCCCCATGGCCCTCCAGTGCAGCCCAGTGAAACTCTCAATTGTCAAAAACCATCCATCCGTACCCCTCCAGCACAAAGTCTGAATTAGGATTAGATGATATATTGTTCTTATGTGCAGCTGAAATGAACTTCTCTTTGCCACGCTGGTGATGTGGCTCTAAGGATGGAAAATGTTGGTTAACCAGTCTCCCACTTTGGTTTGGACATAAATATCTCAACAACTACCGGATGTATTGCCATCAGATTTTGCACTGGATATGGACCATTGATATCATCCGCGTCCAATGTGATGGAGGTTTTGTTTTTCCTGACCAGTGACACTTGCCGTTGACATTTCATTGCCATATTTAATTCATTGAATTTTTTTTTTGTATGTTAGCATTAACTTTAAGGCTGCTGTATCTCAAGGTTACCACAGAACAGGGGTCACCTGATTTCAAAAGAGATGCTAACCATAAAAAATTAAACAGCTGGAATTTGAATTTTCGTTTGAAGCTTAAAACAAGACTTTAAGAACTCTTGAATAATCTTCCTCTCACAACTGAGAGGCTGAGTTCATAAGCAGTGAAACCCAACATGGCTCAGTCCAGCTGGAATTTGGTGCTAGAGGCTTTTGTGGTCCTGTAGTAGTAATGGTGCTGACTTCACAGGGAGGTGACACTAAAGGTCCTGTATTGTATAAAGTGAGATTTCTATGTCTTTTTTGATTATAAGGCAGGTTTACGTTCTATAGTAACACTGTGAACCTGTCAGTCCACAGAGAAATGCACACATGCCTGTATTCAGAAACTGAGCCTTAAAACAAGCCGTCCGGACCTTTGTAACTTAGTGATGTCACAACAAAGCAGTCACCGCTCTCAGCCATGCGCCCAAGCTTCAGGTTTCTTCAGTTTCAGATGGAAGCACTGTTAACCTATGCATCTTCGTGTTTCAGATGCAGTTCTAATACGCTGTGTGATCAGGTGGTGCGTTTGTTTGGGCAATAAACCTCAGGACAGAAAATGTGTCATTGGATAAAACTTTGACAAACCTTTTGTAAATGCTATAAGAAAAAAAATCGTACATGCTCTAGTTGTAAATTCTTTGTCGCGATGAGAAACAGCTATTAACACAGTATTCATCTCTGCTTGGACCACACTGCTGATCTCTACCTCACTCACTCTCCTGCGCTGCTTGTTTTCTTACAGCGCAAAGAAATAGATTGAAGGATTAGGTGTGAAGGTATAGCCTGAATAACGGAGACTCACTAGATATTACACAGTCAAACCCTATTCTCAGAGCAAGGCCGATGTGGAATAAAAGAAGATAATCCTGAGTTTCTTCTTGGGATTGTGTTTAGAGACTCCAGGCAGAACAGGCCCAGATACCAACTTTAAACTGCTATGCTCTGCAACAAACAGGTCACCAGAGCCCTTGTGCAGTTTCACAGTCAAGAGCAATTTGCAAGCCTGGAACCATTTCACACTTTGTTGTTATTTTTAGGCTGAGTCCTCATCTTGTAAGTGTGGAACAGACTGGCTAACACTTGGCGGAGTCTTTAAAAGAGAAACATATTTAGTGTTATACTGAGGGTAATGGAGCCTTTGATCTTTTTTTTTTTTGTCCTTTTCAGGTGCAGTTTCATGGATCTATGTGAAAGCACTCTGTCCCCGAGCAGTTCATATCCTGCACTTTGCTCAGGCGTTTGCATTAGTGATTTATTTTTTTGTTGATACTATGGTTTGTGCAGGATTGGCCTTTTCTTTGCTGCTGCCAAGATCAACAGTATACATCTCTGTTATTTTCTCATCTAAAAACAGTAGTTGTATTCCTGCCAACATATTTGACAACTTGATGGAAATAATATAGACAGGAAAAGACAAATCCTTATTTCTAATTTCATTAACCCTTTTTAAAGCTTATGGGGGCATTTTTTCACTTCTCATTGCCCACATGCTCAACATTAAAGCATCGCGAGCAGAGAAGATGTCAGGTGTAGCTACCACCCTGGTTAGTAAAAGTCTAGCTTAGATGTCAGAGCAAAAGAGGGAAATGTGACAAGTGAAATGTGACAAGTGAGCTCCCACATGTACAAGTTCCCAGATGTTTCCTTGAATCTAGATCACAGCGCATCCAGCGGTAAATTGTGATGTCCCAAAGCTACCTTTGACACTCCCGATCACACCCACTCTCGCCTCCACTCTACTCTGTCACCGAACTTCTCCCAGCCAGGTATTTTGGACGAGCTCTCTGCTGGCAGAGTCTCTGAAGTGACATGTCAGGTTCTTCTCCAGTCGGGACTGTGCAGTGCAGCGCTGAGCCGATCTTGCCTCCTCAATTACAACCAGACATTTCAAGGAGTGAACTGGAGGAATGTCAAGGGCTGTAGGCTGGGTGTGAATGTGTTTTTAAGTAAGTGTGTGTGTGTGTGTGTGTGCGTGTGCAATTGTGCATTGATTCTTTTTTTCCCAATGCCTCTTTCCCTGTGTGTTGACTTAAAGCACACATGCAAACAATTACTTACATCAGAATTATATTTAGCACAGCTTTTATGCTTTACTTCTGCTCCACTCCATTTATCTGTTGGCTATTATTTTTACAGATTTGGTATTTAAAACTATAATGGACATTTGAAATACAATGCAGTGTCATATAGTACGTGGAGTGCCACAGGGATGACGTATTAGGTATTTTAGTGCTGATATTACTTCTCTACTTTTAAAGGAACTTTCAGACAGTGAAAAGCTGCTGCCACAGCCTCCATTGTTTCCAGACTCAGAGAAACATCAGCTTCCAAGTTTGATTATCTGGTCTGGGTCAGTAGTTTATGATGGTACTTAAATTACCTTTCAACTTGCTTTATATGGCTGTGTGATGAGATGAGAGTAGGATAGAATCAACCTGCGGTGCATGACCATTAAACACAGGACACAGATGTCGCTGGGTGGCAAGAGCTCTCCGTCTGTTACCTTTTACATTGTGGTTTTGCGACTAAAGCTCCCGATCCACCACTTTAAATAGTCATCTGTAGCAAATGGAGCAAATCTTCAGAATGCTTCTGGATTTATGAAACACTCATGAACTAGGTCGTGACTTTTTCCTCTTCAACACTCAAGTCAGTTTTTTTTGCCTGAAAGGTGACAACGACAATAAAACTGGTTGTTTGCTTGTCAGTCTTCAGAGTATCAGGCAAATTATGCGCCACAATCAACAGCACAAAGCATCTAATGGCAGACCCCCGGTGCCACCAAAACATCCCGAGCCTGTCAGAGAGCTTAATCATCGCAGAACCCCATGTTTTAAAATTCAAATTTACACTCTTTTGCAATGCTAATGGAAGAAAACCCCCCAATCAAGCCAGCACGTCTCGGTAGAAAGTGCTTCAACTGTGATTTTCGACAGGAGGCTAATGTCAGGGTGTACTGTACGGAAAAAGCCCGCAACTTGTAGTTAGCAGAGGACAGGAAGTGAGAGTGGTGTGTGGCGCCTGAGCGCCACACTGTTGAAAGCACAGCAGTGGAGCCGTCGTGGGCTTTGATCAACAACCTGCTCATTTACCACAGCTTGTCTCTCAAGCCGCGTCTCCAGGCAACTGAGGGCTGTCAGCGGAGGAGGTGACGCCGAGCGGACAAAACACACTCTGGAGGCCGGCTGTCAACCTGAGGACCGGTGATGGAGGCATACTCTAATTCCTGAGAGAAAGGGAGAGAGAGAATGACACAGGCGAAAAGATACAAACCATTTTTTCTTTCTATATATATATATATATAGAAATATATATATATATATATGAACCTTTCTACTGGCTGAACAAATTATAGGTAGTTTTCCCCCATCAAGACATCTGGCGCCTTTTCATTTAGCCGTGTGCCTTCAAAATACAGTGTTCCAGGCATTTAGCGAGGGGAACAGTAAATGACTTAGACTTGCTTTTCTCCCCATCTCCAGTAAAAGCTTCCGCCTGACCTCTGGACACAGATTGAGAGATGCATATTTATTTAGAAAATTTCCCAAGCAGCCTTAAATGCTCTGTCTAGACAAACAGAGAGCAATTACATTAGCATTTAGCTGGCCATCAAGGCTATTTGTTTTTATCTGTATATACCCAGAAAAGCTCTGCAGTGTGCTTTTATTCAGTAACGCCCTTCACACTCACTCAGTTACGGACATTAAGACCTAGGAGCTGCCCAGTAGAACCACAGTCTGGTGCCAGTCAGCAGCTCCATCAAAGCAGTCGGCCGTTAAACACCTTGCTCAAGGGCATCTTAACAGGAGTTGTTGAAGGAGCAAAAAAGCGTGTCTCATTCGCTTCCCTGTCCAGATTTTCCTCGCTCCTCCGGTCACGAGTTTGTTTTTGAATTTTTGCCTCGGGGCAGATGTTCCACCAATTTTCTAGTTACCATTTTCCTCCTGGTTTTTCCTCTCGAAAACCTGTCCTATGGTGCCTATTACCTTAATGACAAGATTTCCTAAGCCAGCAATATGAATCTTTGAGACGTCAACATCACACAAACTGCAGCAAAAAGAAAAACTTTTTACATTTGTGAAGGAGAGTTTTTGTCACATTTGGCAACAGTAAACCTCTGAAATTAAAAAATATATCAATATAAAAAAATATATACAGTTTAAATATAAATATTTCAGATTTGTCATTCTCATACAGGTGTGTTGATTAAAAGCAAAGGTCATAAGGAAGCTGCTGACCTCTCACGAACCGCATCAGAGCAGGTGTCCATTCCCAGAGTGATATGAAAAGCAATGCTTCTCTGAAAACGTGGTTCGGTTTTGTTTGTTTTCTGTTTAACATTCATGCTTGAACTGGTTTAATAAAGCACTCGATCGCAGTGGGATTCGAGCCCTGACAGCAGTTCAGTCCTAACTTAATGGCACGGCAAGTGTCATCATGTCCAACTCGCAGCATCTGGGAAGTGAACAGGAGCAGACTGTTCTGCTCTACATGCAGGTGTGATCCCATCAGTCTGAGTGCTACTGTGAGAACGCGAGGCGGGAGAGCGCAGGAGGTGTGAAGGCACAGGGAGAGTGTGTGTCTCTAGTCCATGTGTGTGTGTGTGTGTGTGTGTGTGTGTGTGCAAGAAATCGTGCTCTATGATAAAATGTAATTTCATTTCAGTAACTGCACTCAAATGTACAGTGTTGTGTATGTGGATATGGTGTATCTCATTTTCGTTGAAAGCAGGTGGGGGCTGTGTGGCAGAATCCTCCCTGTGATCATTCGTCGTAAATGTCTGTACGGTCAAATATCGTTGTTATTAACCTCTATTTATGGTAAATTTGAAAACTTTCTGATCATAAAACTGATCTGCTTCATTCAAAAGTGGGTTCAGACTTTTGGATCATAATGTAATAGTAACAACAGCAGGAATTACTGTTTGCCCGGTGGACAGGAAGCATCTATGAGCTGAGATCACATCACTGTTTTTTTATTTAATGTTTTTTCCACTCTCTGACAATAGAAACAGAAACATATGTACATGAGAACAACAGCTATATTGTTAACTGGCTGCATTAAAACACAGTTTAAGTGGTCACAGAGCGCACGAGCGGATAGAAGAGAGGTTTATTCATCTGAGTGTCGTTGGCTGTGATGCAAAGTTTTATTTGCCAAATGAAAGAGAAGGAAAGGGGGGAAAGATTCAGCTGTTTTTCTACAGTGACTATTGAAGTGTTTCAGTGTGGATGGAGGTCTTTATGAAAACAACATGAAAATGCAAGAGTGGATCCATTGTTTTTCACACCTAAAACATATTGTCAGATTCAACTGGCTGTAGTCCGAGGGGCCAAACAAGCAACTGAGTGAGAATAAATATATGTGTGTGTAAATCAGGGATCGAGCGATGCAGGCGAGCGAGTAAGTGAGTGAGCGAGTGAGTGACTACAGCTGCAGTCATTAGGTGGACGCAGCAAGGGAAAATGTGTGAAAGTGTGTGTGTGTGTGTGTGCCATTGAGTGAATGAGTGATTAAGCATATAAGTCAGTGAATACAGTACATATGTGTGTGTGTGTGTGTGAGCAAATAAGAGAGAGAGAGAGAGGGTAAGTCACCAGCAGGCCCAGTGACTTTCCGAGTGACTCATTAGGTGGGTAATTAAGGCACAAAGCTTTGGCCCCAGGGCTCCACCGAGCTGCACTCTGAGCCCCGACTGCTAATGACGCCATCCTGGACCTCAGAGGAAGAGAGAGAGATGGAGGGAGGGAGAGAGAGAGAGAGTGCAAGATAGACAGACACACATAGATTGGTTCACGCAGTAGGTTCCCCCGACTGCTCCTCACACAGAGAGGTGAAAAGACGGAGGGGTCGATAGTGTTCACACCCTGCAGGGACATAATGCACAGTAAACCAAGCTAAACTCTCCTCCTCTCTACAGAGTAATCTACAGTTTACTCACCTTCAAACCAAAACAATGAAATGTAACAAATCTTCATAACATTTAATTTACCCCAAAGAATCATGTATATTGTGGGACGGTTAGTTTCAAAGGAGGTGTTACTTTTATATCACGCTAGAAAATTATAATAATTGTCATTCACAGCTTTTGTTGTCACCACACCACAATTATAAAGAACTTTACATTGTTCATCTTTGCTGAAGTGCTCCAATCAACACTTCCTAAGGTTAAATTTCATCCTGCAGGAGACATTTAGTGGAGACATTGAACATGTATAGAAAAAATAGGTAACACTTTTGTAGTTACAGTAGAGCTGGGCGATAAATCATATCATGATCTAAGATTTAATATTGAGTAGGATTGGGTTTCTGTAATATCAAGGTATACTGTATCCAATATTGAGTCTTACAGGTGCTATATGTAAGTTTTCTCTGCCACCAAATGTGGGTTTCTTGGTGGGAGCAGGTGGTGGTGATGGTTGTTTGCTAAGAGCGTCAGCCATGGTTACATTTACAAGACAAGAGATTATAATACACCCTTTGAGCTAGCGCTACATCTTCATGCTCTAATGCTGAACTGCGGGCAGACTGGGCGCCACAGTGACTCACTATCACAAAGTAATATTACAAAAGATGGGATGTGCTGGGGCTAGCTGGTTAGCATGCTAAGTTCAGAGGAAGAAAAGAAGTGATAGAAATAGAAGCTAAACAAAAGTTAGCACTGGTGTTGCTTTCCACCTCTGGAGACAGCTCCTGATGAGTAAAGGAAAGAAGTTTGATGCTGAACTGGTAATGCTAACATTGGCTATTTAGCAATAGCAAAACTTACATATAGCACCTTTTAAAGGCTGTAAAATGACAAAGGGTTATAGCTCAATGAAATGAGGAGTTACTCATTCTACTTGTTTTGGTCATTACAGTCATATTGTAGATTATATTACGTGTTTACTACCACCAATATAGTCCCATATTGTATCATTATACAGTATAATGATATCAAATGTCACAATATTTGAGTTTGTCGGTCTTGCACAGTGCCAATCCCCAAATGATTATTTTTCCTATATTTGGGTACAAACTGGTTACTAAGAAAAGATTTTTCTGGATTTTGGCCTCCTAGTCCGTCAGAGTGCTTCGATTTTAGTGCCTATGATAAAGCAGCACACATGGGATTTAAGCCACACTAGCAGCTGTTGGTCACTGCACACTGTTTAGTGAAAACTAGCAAATGGTAGCATGCTAACAGGCTAAACTAAATAACAGCCTACCGGGTAAACATCAGCCTGTTTGCATTTTGCTCAAAGCACCAGTGTATGTAACCGCAGCCTCACGGAGCTGGTGGCTTCGCTGTAGACTCAGCTAGGAAGGGTTTTTTTTTTTTTGATTGCTCTATAGCACAAGAGACACAGTATTGTATAATAATTACGACAAGATCAATTTTAAAAATATACAGTAAATGAGATGTTAGCTCACTCAGTATTTTCATTTCACCATCACACCGCTGATACCTTGGCCTGCTATCTTGACACTGAGGAGAGGAGATGAGAGAAAAATACAGAAAATTGACTCTCACATGTAGAGGCAGAGAAAGAGGTTAAGAGCAGGAGAGACCCATCAAAGATTTTGCACTTCTCTCACCACACAGTATAGGGAATGGATGGAGGGTTTTTTTTGTGGGGGGGGGAGGAGAGCTGAAGACAGAGGGGCAGATTCCCCGCAGAGAGCAAAGGCTGAAAAAATAGGCTAAATGGGCACAGGAGCCAAGCAGAGAAACTTCCCCCTCCTGTGGCAGAGGGGTGAGAGAAATCGGAGCAGAGGGAGAGGAGAGAAAAAAAATAAAGGAGGCGGCGGCGGGGAGAACAGAGGAGTTACTGGCATTTCCATTTTGAGCCTGTATGAAGGCTAATGACACAAGGCAGGCTGCTGAGACTGAGCGAGGGTTCTGCAGGTGGTCCTCACAGGAGTGGAGAGCTCCTGAGGAGACTAAGGCCATTTTAATTGGACACTGAATAACGATATGACTACTTCACAGAGAGACTAGTGGGGTGGTGCTTTCACTTCCAAAAGGCCAATTACACTATATTCATGTTGTATTGCTTTTATCAAGACTTTATGAAGGTGAACTGGTTGATTTTTGTGTGATTTTATTTCTAATTCTGCTGAGGAAATATACATTGGCAATCATTGACAACTAGTGGGCCTTTGGAGCAGTGTTTTCATGAGCCAGTCCTGGTGTTGTTTGTATCTTGGGCTCTAATAGCATGTGCACGAGGACGCACGTTCACTTGCACGAGCACGCAGGTAACATGATGCACATTGCTGCTGATGCAAATGTGTGGTACAGTCCAGACACACAACATGCTGAAGAGAAAGAAGATGAGCTGCACCTATCAGCCATGTTATACTAGAATATGTAGCGTGACAGGTGTTGCTTTTGTGCATTTTAGTGTCTTTCAGCTCATTGGTTTTGGACTGTAACATAAAGTGGGAATATTTAAACCTGCAGTGACGGATTTTCTGGCCACATGGAGGCAGCAGAAGCAAACTGTGAACATCGCTGACACATAATCACTTTGTTAGCAAACAGTTGCCTATTTACATATTTTTGCGTAAATGGAGCAACATGGTGATTCATTTTGAGTCCTCTTTCTTTTTGGCCAACTTGTGAATATAAATCCAAAATTCAGTTTCCTTTTAGCTCTGTCTATATCTGGCTACTTAGCTGCTAAACTGCTGTGTGTGAACGGGTGAAAGCGGCTTCCATTGTAAAGCGCATTGGGTGGTTGATACAGTAAGACTAGAAAAGCGATAATTCAAGTGCAGTCCATTTACTCACTGTGTGTGTTGTTTGGTGCTGGGCAGGTAGTGAACAGCGTTTTCAGAGCTTTTTCACAGCTACCTGATGTGG
Source organism: Seriola dumerili (assembly GCF_002260705.1). Classification (NCBI taxonomy): domain Eukaryota; kingdom Metazoa; phylum Chordata; class Actinopteri; order Carangiformes; family Carangidae; genus Seriola; species Seriola dumerili. Next base: position 75,923 of record NW_019175011.1, on the reverse strand, counting down.
CTGAAAACCAGGCTGAACCCAAACAGTAAAGTCGTGGGGCAGAAAACCAAAACAATGAGGACCTGCAGATCCTGGTGAAGATGCTCTGTGGGTTCATCAGTATGAGCTGCTGCTTTGATCCACTGTTAATATAGTACTGATTATAGCCAGAAGCTAAACAATGATACACCTCAAAACTGGATTTAAGCTTAAGATTGAGTAAAGCTGCTTGTTTTCACTGCCCTGTTGTCAGGTCCTGAAAGTTCTGCTGTGTCGTAAGAAATAAATCCCTCCTGTCCCCAGCGGCACAGCAGCGTTTTCTAAACTTCTTTTCATCTGAAAGAAAAGAAAAACACTGTGTCCTCTAAGATGCTGATATGAACACATCATCTGCCAATTCAGCCATTACTATTAGAAGAAACAAACAATTCTGTAATCATGATTAGACGAGGCAATATCACCGAATGAGAGATGTGACGGATAGGAGCAGCAGGATCAAAATTTCGGTTGCCGTGGGTGGATAATATATGCCGGGCTATTTTCTCCCCCCATGCAAATGTGGTCGAACCATTTCTCCCAGAGGTGGTGCATGGCGTGTGTGTGCAGAGGCTTGGCGCTCCAATCTTTCAGCTTATTAATTTCATATTTACTCATTTATTTTTAAATGTGTTGAGTGATGGAAATGCAGCAGGCTGCAGCTCAGAGGTGCTTACATGGCAGATGGATTTAAAAGGGGAAGTGAGCCAGTGTCAGAGGCAGGATTTCAATTCAAAGTTGAGGGATCTTTTTTCGTTTATTATTCATGGAAAGTGAGAATTATCTACGGGAAGTTGAGTACGCGTACATGGCGTCTCACTGTGCTGCCTATTCAGTACAAACGCTACACTTGCCTTGTTTTGGGTTTTAAATGTGCAGCTCAAGGGCACACTACTTTTGAGACAATGGAAAAATGATTTCTAATGTACATTAATGTCTTTCCAAGAGTTTTTGATGGATTCAACTTGGCAGCTTTACAGCTGCAAACACAAACACAAAGCCTTTATCTTACCTGCATTTACTTCATATATCTTGGGCAGACCATTAAGTATAAATGCAGCCAAGGAGTATTAGAGTCAGTCTACCAGCTCAAATGACAGGAGTGAGTGAATCTCTCTAAGTCATACACATGATACTCCTCCCAAGGGCAACAATGTCTGAAGATGTAGGCACTTTCAGAGTGATGGCCTGCCAATAATGTCACCGGGTTTACACAGATTTGCATCGAGTGTGGGTAAACTAATTAACACTTGGTCAGTTCATGTGTCTTAGGCAGATTGGAGGCCAATTGTAAGGCAGCTTTGCCGGGCCATAACATCATGTTATCTAACAAGGCGCTGCGGGTAGATACATGTAAACACTGCATTTCTAACATTTCACTCACGATTGTTGCCACAGAATGTGAAGTAACTGCTGCTGTGATAACTTCCCAGACTTCAGTCTCAGAGTATTTTAAACCACTTTGCAGTGTTTTGCAGTCTGATCTTTCAGACTGACAGATTTGTTTGTAACTGGACTTCCTGGGCTGTATTTTTCCGTAATTTCAGCCTGACACAAGAAGTATTAAGGAGGTTAAAGATGCGTACCAGCCAGATACTGAAAACATTTAAAAAGATGTTGTGGTGTGTAGTGGTTGCCACGGTGATAATTGCGAGTGATGATGGCAGTAAAATAATCAGAACACTTGGTTTTCCCGAGTTTCGGCTCTTGTGGTCATTGTAATAGTGTTAGGTGCTGTTGTATTGTACGTAGTGTTCATCTCTTCCTGAATAACCTTTGTCTCACTCATGGTTCACTTGTGTGATTTGTCAGTGTTTGTGTCAGTTGCTGGGGAGTTAAATTGTTTTAGCACAAGTCATTTTCCTCTAACTTCTCCTGCTTCTTCTTCATTTTCTCATCCTCCTTCCTCTACTTTATCTCCCCCTCCCTGTTGCTCTTCTTGTCCTCTTTCTTGCCCTTTCTCTGCCTCTTATTCTTCTATTTTTTTCCCCCTTTCCTCCTTTCTATTCTGTCATCTTTGAGTAATTGGCAAACAGCTTTAGCTGCATTCCCACCACCTGGACTGGACTGTTTCGGGATCTAACTATTTGCAGGGCAGGAAAACACAGACAGATGCGATCAGATTTGTTAGTGTAAATATATGGCTATTAAATCATATCTGGACTTCAGCCAGAAATGAGACACATGAAATGAGGGGCCGCTGATAATTCCAAGTGATGAGTCAGTTAAATATGTTTGGCGATGTGTTGAGGGTCAGCATCACAGGAATAAATGGAACGGGTGTTTATTATTTATTCCGCTCCTTAGATGAACTCTCTCATGCATGCATATTGAAACCGCATGTTTACATATTCACTCTGAAACGAATGTAGAGACAGACTCGTTCACACACTCTCTCCCCCTCGTCTCCCTCCTGGAACACACACACAACCACAACCTTTTTTATAATCGACTTTATTCCTCTGCATTTGTCCTCCTGATTTTTGATGAGTTGTTAAAAAAAAAAAAAAAAAAAACAATCTCACCACAAGGTCCATTTAGCAGCTGCTCTGGAGCTTTCAATCATATTCCATGATCCTCAGGAGCAGATGGAGTTCACCAACACAGAGTTGTAGATGTTCATATTTCCTTATTTGTCTTAGCACTTTAAGGACTTCTCATCCATTCTGGCTTAAAAGCCGAGGATTAACGTTTACTCTTGACCTTGGAAACATCACCATCTGCTGATGAAGATCATGTGATATGATAGAAAGCCTTGTGGTGGGAATGTTTTCTTAACGGCTGTTTCCAAGGGTGGGAATGAACGTGAAAGCTCAATCTAAATGTTGATTTAATAAATAAATCCATGGAGAAACACACTGTGGATGTGTTTGATGTGGGGAGAGACGGCAAATATCTCAAACTGTATCAGCAGAGAATCCAGAGGACAAAAAACACATCTCTCATCTGTGGGAGCTGCATCACCACAGCAATCAGTCATTTTTCTGTTTGGATTCACTTTAAAGACCATCTCTGAAGAAAATCAAGTTTTTAACCTTGTTAACATGTCCTGTGATGTTTGTTTTTATATATATAATACAAGACATATCATTACGAGTGAAATATCATGGCTGTGCATCTCCACCTTGGAACTGCAGGGAACCAAAACAGGCTCATATAAACAGATTCAGACTGACAGAGATTCATGTGTCATAGAACCTAAGGAACCACTCCTGTCAACTTGTGGGGGTCGGGGGGGTGGGGGGGGCAAAGTAAACCCGAAACCTTGTCAGCACAGAGAGCGAGAGTTTGCATTAGCACAGCTACTGCCAGTTACAAGCTAACAAACAAAATGCTAACTGCGCTAACCGTTCCGATATGTCTGCTAGTTGTCGATTCTGGTCACAAAAGCCTCCTCATCTCAGTCTGATGTTTCCTCCAACACTAACCATCTTGATGTGCACTGCTCTTTCACCTGTTGCCAAAACCTTGTCAGTACAGAGAGCGAGAGTTTGCATTAGCTCAACCTCTAACACTGTGTCAGCCACTGCCAGTTACAACAATAACAACAACAACAACAACAACATGAACAAATAACTACACATCGTTCTGTTACGTCTTCTACTCAGTGATCTCGGTGCACAACAAACTCCTTAACAAACTCCTGGGTCTGCGTCTGACTGAGGCTCAAACATGTGGCTGAGTTTTACAGATGTTTCCTCCTCTAACCGTTTGACACGCGCTGCTCTTTCCCCCCCCGTCAACCTAGCGTAAGCAGCGGTGGTGACGGGGCATGAAGCCTGATTCAGAATTCCTCCATGAGGAAGATGTGCTTCCAGCCCCAGTTTTTTTTTTTTTTTTCACTTTTTATGTGGGAAAACCAAGTTAAACAAAACATTAGTCAGAGTATTTTTTACGCAGTTTAAAACATGTCTGGAGAGGACCTTTAAATGTCACTAGTGTTTGGCTTTAGCTCTCTGTACTGTCTAGATGAGCACTGTAAATCTGCAGAGCTTTGATTTAAACAACTCTTGATATTCATACAACACCAAGGTTATTCTGACCCATGACCTGTCATCCACCACAAACACCGAGCAACTGATCAAATGTCTTTCCATTAGCGTGAAGGCACAGCTATCAGTCCCTCTTCATACATTCATACATACATTGCCCCCACTTTTGCCTCCTCCTCTGTGTTTAATGTCAGTGTCTCTTTGATGGCTCCGTGCTAACACAATTTTCCAGAAAACCAATTTGTTGGTTGTCAGCCAGAAGCCCCCTTTTTTCTCATTATTTGTCACGAAGCGATTTGTTCCTGTGAGTTTAAGGCTCCTCTGTTGATATGTGCGAGAATTTTCTTCCAGGGTAAACAAAAAGACAAAGTGAAGTAATTGGCTGCCAGTTTGCCATGTAAGGTTTACCAGATTGCCTGTCTGATCGACCACAGGCTCCTTCAAAGACCCGAATATTTGCAGTACGAAACATCAACGCTGACACTCACATGCAGCAGTTATACGGCAGCTAATTTGCTCTCATCTGCGCAAACAAAGCGATTCTCCTTGGATAACAAGATTTTAGGGCAGAGTAAACATCTTTACAACAACAACAGAGTCAAAAAAAAACTCAGCACTGGGCGACACTTTGCTCTCGGGGCAGCATGATAAATAAAATTTGGTCTGATAAATAAATGTAGAGCCTGTGTATTTAAAGGCCTCTGGATGAGATTATTAGCAGCTCACACAGCGATTAAAGCCAACTTAAGTCGCCAGCGGCTGTGTTCCCACTGCCTAATTGAAACCATTCCTTATTTACTCATCTGAACTAAGGGGATGAGAGAGCAAGCAAAGACGGTTTCATTTTCCACTTAATATCCACCGCCTTGTCGACCGCGCGCAAACGCTATAGCATCCCTCTGGGGAAAAGGACAGGGTGTTCACGTTGCACCAAAATGAAGAGGGAAGGAAAGAAAAAACAAAATCACTGATCACAGAAGGATTAATTCCAGTTCTGAAAGGCAGTCACCGGTGGAGGAAGAGGAGGGAGGAAGGAGGAGCAGATGGGGGGGGGGGGTAGACGAATACATTTTACCAGTTTGCGATGGCGACCTATTTCTTTGTGTTAATTCCTCCACGCCTTTTAACTTCTAAAGCTCCTGCATTGTGGCGCAGTAGGACAGAGTGTGATTGAGAAATTTGGAGTATTTTTAGCCAAAGCACTCACTTTCCCTGAGGGGACAGCATTTTTTTTTCCCCCCCTTCCCCTTCTCCTTCTTCTTCTGCCTCTTTAGTGGTTTCACAATGAACCGCTGGATTTGTGCCCGGAAGGAAGTGTTGGGATCCGAACTGAATCAGCTCTCTATCTACATCTCAGGAGCTGCTTCCTGATTGGTGCTGTGCAGGCTCGATGCAGAAATCCCTCTCTTCTCTGTTGCAGTCCTGATGATGTGGTGTAGCATGCTGAAGGCACACCACTGTGTTACAGCCTGCACAGAATGATTGAACAATGTCATGCATACGAGCTTCAGCTGAATTTGTCTGCCGGAGGAAGTGCAAGGTTTATAGGGCAGAGAGAGGCGGCTTCCATGCAAACGGATGAAAATAGTCTAACAACACATTTACAATTATAATCAGTAACAGATATTGATAAGACACAAATCAGATTAGATACAAGCTGATGTTGCCTTTTTCAGCGGTTCAAAGACATTTAAAGGAAAAATCCTAAAAAGTCTAATAGCATCAACAGTTGCTTAAAATGAAGTTCTTATGATGTTTTTAGATTTTCACCTCTCATCATTCGTGCAAGTTTGAGGAAATTTGAGCTGTAGTTCCCAACTTGTGGGTACAGAACAGTACAGTACATTTTTGGTAAAAAAATAGATAATTAATAAAATCAAAAAAAAAAAGATATATACATGTTTTTAAATGTTTTAAGACTAAATAATCTTTAAAAACATTAAAACGTTTTTCTCATATTAAGGCCTATCACTGTGATAGGAACTTTTATGTTGTTGCCGCCGGACCACATCATATTGTTTGCTATCAAAGTCTGATTGTGCGATAGTATCAAAAAGAATAGCCTGTAATAAAAAGGAAAAAGACTGAGGAGACAGATGGTGAATCAAAAAGTTATCTCTCCCCCGTCAAACAAAAAAGGAAAATTGAGCTTCTGCTTTCAGTTCAAACCTGGATGTTTGATCATTATCATCAAAGTAAAAAGTGCTCTTTATTTGGCCTCCATATTGTTGTGAGGTCAGATGCGGGTGGGATTTTTTGGTGGGCCATGAATGGGAAAAGTCTGGGAACCACTGCCGTACACATCTAGTAATACACACACCTCCTTTTCTTCTTATGTCTCTGTATGTTCATGAAGTGGCGTCATCAAGCCTCCAGATAAGTGAAAGGTTTCCGAAGAAGCTGAAACATTTTCAACTCCCACGGATTCATTTGGGTTCATTTGGCATCTGTTTGTGTCCCCTTGCTTGTTTGCAATGACTTTAAATGTCTGTAATCGTGTCACCTTCAAAACGTGTTTGCACTCAGATCAAACGACCAAAGTTTTAGACTTGAAAAATAATAATTTATCTCAAACACATCAAGCTTTGTAAGTGAAGTGCATATTCAACACAGCAGTTTCCTATTCATATTGTGTTTGTCATGTCCGCAGTTATAGCAAGTACAAGTACAATAAACCGCTTTGATGCTTCCTCTCCCTTGATTGTTTAAACATATGAATAATGTATGAAATATAAAGACGCGATATAAAGTAGCAGATGCCATTGTGAATGTAAAGACGTGCAGATCAATCAACAGCAGACAACAGAACAGCATGTATAATGTACACAATGGCAGCAGTAAATCACGCACTAATGTATTACGAACAACAGATCCACATGTTATGATCACAGGAGCTTGTTATCCAAAAAGCTTTGTTTGTACCGGCGGCCATATGTGATAAATCACACAGACGTAATGCAGAACAGCTTTCGCGAGCACAGAGACATTTACAAGACTTTACAATAGAACAAGCAGCGGCGCTCGGTACGTTTGACTGACCGGAATTTGACTTCCTGATACCCTCATGTTGCACCATGGGAAAAAAAACATATTGCACAGTTTGAAATGATGTTAATGTTTATTTATACAGTGATAGTAGCGCTGCCAATAAGAGGCTGGACTAAATTAAAGTAATTAGCTTAGGTTTTACAGGTTCACATACAGGAGTCTGAAAATCTGGATCGAAATGCAACTTCAGAGTAACTTTTCCAGCCAAATTATGGATTATACAGCTATAATACTACGATGGTTCCTCAGACCATGCACACACACACACACACACACACACACACAACAGTGGCATCCTCTTGCCAGTCAGCCCTGCCCTCACTCGCCCTCTGTCTGACCCTCCATTGAACTTCTATACTTTGACTTTTCCCATGGATCTGAACCTTTCGCTCTGTATAGTCTCATTGACTCTAATTAGCCATAGCCGCATTTCCCACGTCTTGTGACAGCTCGTACAGACAACCAGACCTCCTCTCCCACTCCCCCCCTCTCTCCCTCCCTCCCTCCTCTCCTCTCCTCTCCCCGGTCTCTCGTTCTGCATCCAGCTCTTTGTCTTGGCGCTCTCCCACGCGCCCCAGCTGTTTGGCCTGCAGTAAATGTCGCCTCATACAGTGTGCTGCTGGGATCCCAGCCGTCACGCATCCGGGGCCAAGCGTCAGTCTCGATCGTAGTCTCTCTAACTTTCCCTCTCTTCCTCTCTGTTTTGACTACACTCTCATTTCTTCCTCCATCTTCCCTGTCCATCCCCCTCCCGTCTTCTCCACGCTATCAAACTCTTTATTTTCTAATCTAATTGCTCCCATCCCTGAACCTGAACCACTCTCCTCTCCTGCGCTCATTACCATACATCCTGATTGGCTGATGTTGCCTGACAGAAGCTGTGTGTGGCTTGTTGTAACACAGCTGGTTGCTCCCTGAATGAGGCTGTCACCGGCGGCTGTCTGTTTCATCCCCTCAGGAGGGAAGCTGGGAAAGACTAAGTCCATCGCTAACTTTCCTTTTTTAAACAGCTGGCCACTCGCTGATTGCAGCTCATTAATGTCAGGCCCTTGTCTGCTCTACTTGGACAGTTCCTCAGTTGAGCTGAGGGGGAATCAAAGTAAGTGTCAGAATATAGAGAGCTGCTGTGATACAGAGTCTAAGCAATCAACTCTGATTGGATTTTGATCCACTCTTATTAACTCCCAGATTGAGGGGATGGAGTGAAAAGCGTGATTCTAATTGCCAAAACAAACTGGGAACGACTCTAAAATCAGTGTTGGTATCTGAATTGCAAATCTTCACATAGTGTTTTTTTTCCCCCCCTCAGCAATTTTCTTTGCCTACCAGTCTGGTGCCTCCTCATCTCTGTTGTGCTTTATCATTAAAAATACGTGAAGCTAGCAAGGTCTAACTGTACCAGAACCTTCCTACAATAATCATCAATCAACTTCATACATGAATTAAACCGGGGAAATCAAAAAGAGGCTAACTGCTGTGAACAAGGACTTTAATTTGCGTCATTTGTGACAGAAATAGTGTGAATGCTGAGACCTGCAGGGGAAAATGTTTCTTGTGTGGTTTCCTTTTGTCGCTTTGCTTTAGAATCAGTTGAAATTGTATGCACTGGATATTTCTTGCTTCTCTACTTCCTGAGCCGCGTGAAGACGAGGATGAGGAAAGATGTGCTGTACTATTCTTACATTTTTATAAATGTCACATCACAGATGCAACAGGGGAAAGGAGTCCAATTGCAGACACTGGCAGGAAAAGGTAGAATTAAGGGGAGTTTAATAGAAGCCAAAAAGGCAATGAGGGTCAGGCGCAGCGAGGCGCAGGGGTTTGGAAAGGTCTACAGAAATGCAGAGGTCGGGAAAAGGGTCATGAGGCTGAATTACTCGCCATTTCCAATTCAGTTTTGTTGTTCCTAACACAACAGAAAAATTCTCTGTTACAACAGAAGTTACAGCTTTGGAGACTCAGCAGTGATTTGTTTAGAATAAACAGAAGCATAAGTGCATTATCAACATGAACAGCTTCCGCCGTCATGGCCGACAGACAAGGAGTACAGAAAACTCACGTTACAAAAACAAAGAAATCCAAAGGAACCGTAGAAATGAAATGTGTCCAAATAAAGCGCACCAGTGCTTTAAGTCATTGCACACACAAACTGTTTTTGTCTCACACAAGGTCCCTCCCTGTTTGATGTCTCTCAGGTGGGACGTCCACGCTGCGTCTCTCGTCGGTGCGGGAGCTGCCGGGTCAGCTGCAGGAGCTTTACCAGCAGGGCTTCGTTCTGGCAGCCGTTCACCCGTTCATCCACCCCTGCGGTCCGGAGTCCAACAGCCCACAGCACCAGCTGTACCGGGCCATACTGGTCCGACTCAACGACGGGTAAGAGCCAGAAGACAGCCATCTTTGACTTTGATATGTACAATTAAACAAGTACTGAAGTACTTAACCGATACGTAAAATGAATCATTTTTGAGTTTAACTGAACAAAACCTCCCAGATAGCAAAATGAAACTTCTGGTCCAACATATGCCTGGGTCCTCGGCCCGAGTCTGGCCCATATACTTCCACATCTGGGCAGAGACCGGCTGTTATCCTCTGGTATTGTCTGACAGCTGTAAAATTTTCCAGATGTGGAATTAGTCTTCCACATATAGTCTGATTATCATACCGTATATGGGTCAGATTGGGGCCATGGAACCGGGCGTATTCTGGGCCAGAAGACAACAAGCATGGGGCCCAAGAATGAGCTGGATTTATTTTGCTACCCGGGCTGGTTTTATAAAAGGAGCAGATCAGTTCAAATTGATTTTCACCCACATTTTAGGCCCCACTTTTACCCAAATGTTTTTATGTATTTTATTGATTTAAATTCACACATTTAAAAAAAAAAAAAAAAAAATCATAAACATAAGCATTGCTTACAACTTAACACAAGGGTGTTTTTGAGGACTAACCATCAGCGTGACAAAAGGATGCAACAAATATCAGCAGACGTTCTTTATTAAAAGAAATGTATTTTGGCCCTGAGGCAGTCGTCTTTCATGGGCCTCAGACGTCTTAGCTACACCCCTGGGAATAAGACCTTTGTTATCACAAAACGATGAAGCCATTATCGTCACTTAAGAAAACATGCTGAGATTACTAATGCACTGTAATTGGTGTCATTACGCAGAAAAAAACACTTGGTGAGAATCGGCTCTTGCTTTATCTTCATGTGTTGAATGGTACGAAAATGATACACTGGCTGGCTGGTTAGCGACATTAGGGTTTATAAAATAATCATATTGCTTTATATTTCAGATTTTTTTTTTTAATTTTTTATGTGAGATACGTGCATGCAGAACACTTTCCACCTAAAAAAACAACCACCTAAGAAAAACAGTGGAGGTTTGTGTAACATTTCATATCAGTCATTCAACCTTTCCGTGTTGCTTCAGAGCATTACAACATCTGCTTGTGGCTCAGCAAGCCGTCATGTGGGCAGCTGCGTTGGATGTGAGTCAGCAATAGTCTCAATCCTCCATCTCCATCCCTTTCAACGCTCCAGCCAAATCTGGCTGTATGGCCCAAAGTCACTGCCGCCCCCTACATCTGCCCTCCAGCCCTCCAGCCCCGTGCCCGAGCCCCCCTGTCCTGGGAACTGTGGGGGTGGGTGTGCACTTCAGTGAGGGCATGACGCCAGGGAGCGGCGCCAAGGGTGGTTGAAGGGCATGGAGCAGCGGTGATGGACAGTGGAGGGTGGAGGTTGCTATTTGTCCAGACAGAATCTTTCTTAAAAAAAAAACTACAGTAGCTCCTGGGGATATTCAGGATGTGTGTGATAACCCCAGGGGTCATCAAACCTGCTCCGCTCATTCAGGACCACGTACTGTAAAGTCAGCTCAAGTAAAACCATGACACTCAAAAAGACTGAAGCTCCGAGGAGGAGTTTTTTTTATTATTATTATTTTATTTTTCCCTGGTAGCGATGACATGCAGACAGGCAGAGACGAGGAGCTGAAGCCCCAGTGGATGCTCTGTCTGACTCTGACGCCCAGCGAGCATCCAGGGCTCTTTACCAAAACACTGTTCCCTGGCTGCAGGGCATGGATGTGTGTTTGTTGGGCACGAGAGTGTATGTGTGTGTGAGTGTGTGTGTCTCGCCCCTTTTCTGAAGAGATCCAGCACTTAAACGTCATCTCACCTCGCCTCATCTTTTTATGAGCTACACATAGTGACTTAGTTGTGTTTAAATCTGTCTCTGCGTATGTAGAATGTGGTTTTATATGAATGTGTGAATGTGTGTGTGTGTGTGTGTCTGTGACATTATTCTGTATTTCCCCACACCTTAAAACCCATTTTTGAATGCTGACAAACCGTCGCTGTAATTTCTTCACAGCTGAGTATAAACAGGGCACCGCTGCTACTAATCTACATTGACATTTCAGTCATTTAGCTAACGCTCTCACCCACAGCGACAGTACAATAACAAAAAACCAATACCCAATATTACAAGCAACCAAGAGTAAGGGGTGTAATAATCAGAGCCGCTGTGCCCTGACAGTTTGTGCTGCAACCAAAGACGGATCATGTCAAAAAAACAACACAAAAGACATAAAATAAAAACTAAAGAGAGAGTTGCAGTGGAAGGGTTTTGTTGTTGTTGTTGTTATGAAATAATGAAAGGAGGATCAGGGCTGTGATTCAGAAGGGAGACAGATAATGACCAGAGGGAGTTTACATGAATTTAAGATGAGGTGAAATAGGATGAAACTTTTTGGATGCTCGTGGGAGAGTTGTAAGAGATAATGTAAGGTTTCAAAGTAAAAGAAGATAACTATAATACAAGCAAAGCAAGCAGTAAACAAAAAAACATAACAAAAGATACCAGCAGTAAGAATGAAAAAAAGTCAAAAAGTAATAAGTTAGAAGGGAAGCAATTAATTGGTTTGTGCAAATGTATGTTGATGATAATTTAAATTCTCATGTGGAGTGCAGCAATTATGTCCTGGGGAAAAATTGTTTTCAGGTTAGTCCCAACTGCCTAACAAGCCTGAGTCTTTTCCCTCATCCCTGCTGGTGTTTTTGTTGGAGATATCGGAGCCTGTTTTCTTCCCTTCAAAAGAACCCGTCCGCTGTTCTCCTTGTCTTACTGTATGAGAAAGCAAACCTCCACAGTCCTGAGATAATTCATCACAGAAAACATGACAACTTAATTTGGGTTTGTCAAACTTTCTGTTTTATCATTATTTACTGTAATTTTGCCGGAGTTGAGCGGCGCAAGGCGTTACGATATTGCCTGCTTACTGTCAATCACCTGACAATCCTTGCAGGAAAAAGTGGAAGAATCTTTTTTTAAGTCCTTACATCCAGGCACTCTTATGTGAGACATCTTTGTTCACCTGGGCGTCATTAAGTTCAAGATAAAGTTTATAATTGAAAACATTAATATTAAGTAATTCATTATTTTTTCATTACATCAAGTCCTCATGTCTAAATGATGAAAAAAGGCATCAATCCTGAGCTTCTGTTTAAGATTATTTTGTGGTGTTATAACTACCACCTTCACTCTGACAAGTCATTACTGGCACAGCACAAGAGTATGTCGAGAAAACATAACCATAGGCTGTTTACAGTGTTTGAACCAAGCGGCAACCACCAGGGCTGAAAAGTGAATCCAACATGGAGGTGCCAAAAGTTGTAGTTCCTTGAAGAGCCACTTGAAGTTGGCTCCAAAAGTGAGTCGATCCCCGTAGACTCCGATGTTCAAACACCCAACTTTACAGCAGAAATAAACATGTTTACGGCCTGGTACAAAAAACGGTTTTGGTCTCTGTTAGAGTGAGGGACTGCCATGATGGCGATGGTGGAGCAGCCCACTCTGAGCTTCAAAACTACTATTCAGAAACCTGATTCGGCAACAAACAAAGCACGAATCAGTTTGTGTTTTCATCAGATGTCTTCGTGTCAAATGTGTTCAAGAGGGAAGATAGAGGATATGACAACATTAAATAGTTAATCAAGCACAATAACTCTGATACATCACAGCAATTCGATGATGCCCTCCACTTATGATGGTGTTCAAGTTGTCTTTTAACAAATGAATTTGCCTATTCTGATCCATGTGGACCCTGTGGTGTTTTTATCAGCTGCTCTGGTGATAGAGATAGAGAGTGACATGGAACAATGGCCACCGTCTAGACTTCTTTGCATGCTTCATTATTTATTTTTTAGGCTTCCTGCTTGAGAATAGGCATTTAGAAGAACCACGAGCAGGTACCACAACATCAAGATGTATTTAAATCATTATTTATTATTTACCTGTAGGTTTTGAACACTTGAACTGCCACTACAATTTAGAGAAGTAGTTGATTTCATCCAAAACCTTCAGCTCACCGTTATTGATATATGCAGAGATATGAGTTTAAAGCTTGATGACTGGATGTTTCTTACTGAGACATTAACATCTCTCTTTACATTTTCACATATACGTTCTAACTAAGTTCATCTTTCATACTGATAATTCAAGCCAGGTGTTTCATGCATATCCAAGCCTTGGAACAGCCACTCACTTACCATTATCTATGTGGAAAATGAACCTGACGGGTGCCTAAAATAACTCCTGACTTTGCAGCTTTGTTGCAAATGCGCATAAAAACGGGTGACTGGAACGCACTTATTGTGGGGTGAATACAAGGCAACCAGCAGCATTTTAGAAGGTCATATAGTTGAAATGCAGGGCACCTTATCTGCTCTCCCCTCCTGCAGATTGTGTCCATTAGTAATCACCTCCCATGCTGTTGTGTAGAACACCTCAGATTCCCTTTCAGCACGCAGAGACATTCGTGCAAACAATACAAACACTCCTCAGCTCTTCTTACTGCTGCAAAACTGGACAACAGAAATATTGATTGTGTATTAAAAGGCTACAGCTGAACGGACAACATATCTCTCCCTTCTTTTTAAAGACGTAGTCGCCTTGCTACAGAGCAAAAGACACCATGAGGGGAGAGTGAGGCAGACATGAAAATCACAGCTGAGTAGAGAGAGCAGGGAAGACAGAAGGAGGCTGAATGGGGTCTGAAAAAGGAGAGAGGGAGAGAGAGAGAGATATTGAGTGAAAAGAGCAGAGGAGTCTACCATCCTTTGATGGCCCTGGCCGAAAGCGGGGCCCAGGCTTTATCTCCAGCGTCTGTCACCGTGGAGACAGCTGCTCACATCAGCACCAGCACAGGGGAATCCAAATCTCCCCCAGGGAAAAAGGAGGGAAGAGAAAAAAGACAAACCAAAAAGCGGAGCATCTCCTCTCCTGCTCCCTTTTGCTGTCAGACCCAGGAATCAAAAGGAGAAGGCGATGAGGTGGGGGTTGGTGTCGGGAGGGGGGAGGGGGAGGTGGGGTTACAGTGAATGGGATTTGAAAGCAGCCATTCATCCGTCCCTCTAAAACGAACTGCTTTTTTCGCAACTGTACAGAAAACAAAACCAAAGTCAGGGAAGAGGAGCTGACTGGTGTACAGCAGCTGTAAAGACGTCTTTATGTAACATGCACAGTACGTCTGTGGACACGATCCCAGTCACGTCTCTATCGTATTAGTGAAAGGCTCAGCCAACAAGGCACTTTACACGGAGGGGGTGACGCTGTAAGTCCGTCAGGAGTCCGTCTCGCAGTCAGGAACTACACAGAGGTTGTGTACATACAGCGCTCTGTCATCTGCAAATGTTAAGACACTGTCACCTGACTGACACAGCTGGTTAAGTTGGTTATAACTTTAGAAACCTTTGATGTCAATTTGTCACCGTGTTACAACCCTGCGGCGGGAAAGAAGAAGAAGAAGTAGAAAAAAAAACTGCAATGCAAACAAAATATATTGGACCGTTTGAAAATTTAAAATGTCAACTGTCAAATTTCTCAGTGTTCAATTTGGTTGCGATGGAATAGGGTTACAGTTCAGCAGGCAATGTCTGATGGGATGTATTCATCATTATTGGGTAATTGCAAGGAGCTCCCGTGTGCTCAGGCAGAGAAGGAGAGGGACTGAAAGAGGAGAGATGGGTTGAGAGGGAGGAGAAGGGTGTAGAGCGAGAGAGAGAGAGAGAGAGAGAGAGAGATGGAGAAAGAGGAAAATAAAAAGGTAACGACTAAAAACCATTAGAGGGGATATGCTCTGGTGAAATTATTCAGGAATGTGTGAAAATGTGACATTAGAGGAGGTGTACTGTATCATTAAAGCTGCACAGTGACAGAGTGCTAAACATGGGCTCGGATGCTCCCTGACTGTGTCGTCATAGCAATTGATGAGCAGTGCGAGATGGAGGTGGGTGAGAGGTCTGACATGACTTTGTTTGTGATGCAAAAGGAACAGGAGTGAATTAACATTTTCACTATCAAGCGTATACACTGTGAAAACGGATGAGTTGAGTGAGAGAAAAGCTTTTATCATATACAGTGAGTGCAGTTCACCTCCTCTCAAGATTCCCTGAAACAGCTGATATTAAATAATGATTTAAAACGTTTCACTGAATGAATGCTTCGTTACTCTCAGACAATGATTACTTTAAACAGTATATAACCTGATCAGACTTCTTCTATCACATACATCTAGTCTCGCATGTGAAATATGGTCCTGTGCGTAAGAAGCTGTTTTTCCCAAGTAAAAGCATCAGTCTTCATGAGTGAACTGCAAGTGAATCAACAGTTAATCAGGTCTCTGAATAGTGACGAGAATGACATGATATTTGAACAATTCTGAGGCTGAGTTAACTGTTGCCTTGTGCATCGCGTTGCTATGTTGGTCAGTTAGTCTGGTCTTCTTGATTTAGACAGAAATATCTCAACAGCTACAGACTGGCTAGTGAGGAATTTTTGTAGAGATGTTCATGATCTCCAGGATTCAGTTTACTGACTGGTGATCCCCTGACTTTTGATCTTGTGCAATTGTCGTTATCAAACCAAAATCGTTTTTTCCTAAACTAAGAGCATGTTATGATTCTCATTTTTAGCATGTTACATTTACATTTACTGATTTGGGTTCAGTGTTTTGCCCAAGGACACTTCGGCACGTGGACAGCAGCAGCTGTGGATCTAATCGCCAATGCTGTGATCAGTGGACAACCTGCTGTACCATCTGAGCCACAGCTGCGGCCACCATGTTAGTATGCTAACGTTAGCATTTAGTTAAAAGTATGTTGTGCTTAAATACAGGATCATGGGGCCCCTAGCGTGACTGTAGATTCCTAGTCTTGTTTATTTTCCTGCAGTTTTAACATGAATGTTTTTGTTTTAAACTCTCCAGTAAATCAAGTTCTTATTTTTGTGACTTAAGCCTGACTCAGGGTCTGAGTCGTCTACAGCTCCGGTAGTTCGTATGAGCGACTGCGCAGACAAGAGTGGCACCTAAACAAACCAAAGAATCAAGTGTTTATTGCCACAAATGGTTCCAAGTTATAATAAAGAAAGAAGGTGAACAATTTCTTTAACAAATCAAATTGAGATGAGACAAGCATAAATTAAAATAAAAACAGACAAAACAAAAGACATTTTTTGCAGTTTGTTGTCCCCTTAAAAAACAGTATAATATATCATCACAATCTCTTTTCATACCTCAGTGAACACACTGCAATTGGAATCACATTTACAAATGATGTGGCGCCACGCCGCTAAAACAAATCCCAGAGGAAGCCATTAACAGGTAATACGCAATTAGTTACCATGTGAACGTTCAGCTCCAGGGGGAGCGATTATTCCAACACAAGATGTTCCGCGGCGAAACAAAGCATGTGACCCATCTGTGGGCAGACAAGAGGAGAGGGAGCTTAGCAGGTGTACTCACCCAGGAGGGAACTCCAGGTAGGTGGGCGGGCGAGCACGCGGGCATTTGACACCTGTCTAACCACACGAGGCCTCGGAGGTTGACAGCCAGCGCTGCACACTGCATGAAAAGTCACTGTTTCACACAGAGAAGATGGACTGCAGGTGCTGCAGCTGCTATTTTTAACCCGAGGCCTCCATCCAGGACTCAACACACTGTTTGAATTGTTGTTCCCAACCACCCCCCTCCTCCCTCGACGCTCTCCCTCCCTCTCTGACGCTCTGCCTGCAGAAGACTCCTTTCTATCCAAAGAGTTATTCACCATTTAAAAAGAAGAGACACTTTCTCTCTGCAAAATATATTGATAGCACAAAATGAAATCAAATTATAGTCCTTAAGTGCCAGTTCTTGATTTAAAAGTATCTCTCAGAAGGACTGAATCATTTTTATTATATTTCTAGATTCTGAATGATGAACCGAGATTTCTGTCATGAAAAAAAAAGGCTGTTCATTTTATTATCCTCTGAAGTTGCCTTTTAATTTGCAGCACACAAGAGCAACTACAGACCTCAGTATAGTATTAACAAACCATATTACATAAGGTAGTGCAAGTACAATCATTTATAATGCGAGAAAGGAAATGACGCTCAAAAAAAGAACGGGCGATGGCTCCCAGCGCACCGTAATGAATGTTTCACAGAGCGTGTGAAGTTTGTACTTATCGAGTCGGTCGGCCCAGTTTCTGCTCTGCTGTGTGCTGCGTCTGTGATACACGCAAAGCGACGGGTGTTAGTGACAGTAGAGTAGAAGTGTGGTGAGTGTGTGTTTTTTTTTTTTTTTCTGTGAATGGATTGACATGAGTCAGGGCCATTACTCGTGCTGCGAAGACTATAAGACTTGTCCCGGGTTTAAAGTAAATCTTGCAACGACTTTTTCAAACTGTGTGATTCTGATTCATGTGGGGAAAATAGTGTTTTCACTCCAGCAGAGTCAGGTTAGTCAGACAGTAAAATGATGTAGAAGAAAAATATGGGCACATTATGACTCAGAAGAAAGGTGAAGAAGCTTAAAGAAGAAGCTTAAAGAAGCTTACTTTGCTCCCGGCGTCCCTGTGATTATACAGTAGAAGTGTCTTTTGTGCCGACAAACTCAAGCAGTTTGGGCAAACTTTAAAGGTTCACTCAAGGGTTTTTGAGACTAGACTTTATTAGTGAAAGCCTGTGTGACAAACGAGGGGCTTAAAGTTTGAAGGATTGGTGTTTACCAGGCAGTAAGGGCCTAATGAAAGAGGCTGTTGAGTTGCATCATGGGAAGTGCAGGGTCCAGTGTCTTTGTAGTGTGACTCATTCTAAGATCTAAAAGTCAGGATATCTCAGCCCGTGTGGCTCTGGTTTTAACCATTTCATCTTTAAATCTGTCTGTTGCAAGCTGCCTAACTTCACAGAAGTACAATCATAAACAGCTGGAGTGTCACTTTAATTAGCAGTTTTAATGGAAACAACAACAATAACTCATGTGAAGGTAAAAAGAATGTAGTCAGTCTTCTTGACAGCGTTTTTCAAATACTATAACCTAAAATGAGTCAAATAGGGAAATACATTTATTCGCTTTCTTGCCAAGAGTTAAATGAAAAGATTGACTTTCATGTCTGTATGCTAAATATGATAATAACAGCCTACAGCTGGTTAGCTTAGCTTAACACAAAGACTGGAAAAAGGGGGGAAAAGCCAAGGTCTGTCCATTGGTTAAAAGAAAAAAATAAGTCCAACTACCAGCTCCTCTAAAGCTCACTAATTAACACACTATATGTTGTTTGTTTAACCTGTACAAAAACCAAAATGTAAAAAAACAAAAGTTGTGCTTTATGTGCCTTGGATGGGCGCATATTTCCCCAAAACTCCTCCTTTAAGCTGCTGCTTTGTTACCAATTTCTCAAACGTTGTTCATAGTCGATACATGAATTGTTCAATCTGCATCCAGTGGTGGAAAAATCACTGTGATAATGCATTAGAAACACACACACACACAAACACACAAACACACACACACACGTGCAAAGAGGCAAGGACATGAATGTGTACTCAGAGTGAGTCTTCGCGTGGACTGGGAAGCTGCAAGAACAGCCTTTCATACACACACCATCATGCACGCATGCATCTTTTACCCTCTGTCACATCAGGGGTCCGTGTAAAGTCAGAGCTCAAACAGAGCACACACACACACACACACACACACACACACACACACACACACACACATGTGCCTACTGTAGCTTGCTCACTAAGGAAAAAGGTGTGTGAGGCTTCTTCGCCTTGTCAACAGGATGAGGAGCAGGGAGATGGAAGCCGGGGCGTTAGTCTCCTCGGGGCTAGCTCTGGGATTTCCTCCAGAGGACAGAATAGGAAAATACAACACCATATAAATAGATTCTCCCCGCTCAAAATACCGATGGCCTCAACGGGGAGGACTGATGGGGGGTGGGTGCAAGACGAGATTTGCATTGAATTTTGTGCTCTCCGTGCTCCCCATGTGTTTGCTTTCATCCATGTGGATCTTTGTCAGACTTAAGTGTTTTATTGTATTTTTCTCCTGCCTCCCACAGGGCAACAATAACATTAACAAAGCTTCTAGATGCCGTGTAATTTGTTGATAGTGGGATATTTTTGCATTATAAATTTGATGCCTGGTCCAATGAATGGCACCCTGTTTGTGGTTGTTTTATGATTATAATTTCAGGATTTTAGGCCATTTGTGAATGTGTGTTTGCCTGTGTGTGAATGCATGGGTACCCTCATGTATCCTCAGTGTTTGTCCAGCAGGCTGGCTGGCTGAAAGGCTGAAACTCATTGTCCTGTCTCCCCCACTGTGGTTCCTGCAGGGTGGAGAGGAGCCAGCCGGTCTGCCCACCGTACAAACTGCAGCTGGAAGAGTGTCTGTCTGCCGAGCAGGTGCCCACCCCAGAGCTCATCCAGGGCTACGTCAAGAAGGTAGGGCTGCTTTACAAATGCCAAGCTGAAGGTTTTGTCAGTTTGTGCCCAGCTGGAAGGAGAGGATGCAGCAGGGAGGAAGGAAGGGGGGAGGGAAGAATGAGTGAGAAATAAGCAAAGTAAATGGCTCAATGTACATTCTAACATCAAATACTGAGCGACAACATCCAAAGCAGTCCATGTCCTCAGTCCAGAATATAAACTTAGTGTGCTACCAAACTGAAATCATTTTATTCAGCGTGTCACGCTGTCTGAAGGTTCAGAGAAGACAAGGTTTGTATGTTTTTAGTGAATCAGCCACATGGCTAAACCTGCTAGCACACTGCTGTCAGGCTGAAGGGTTTTAATAGCAGCTTGTCACAGAATGCTTGGAGCACAGTTGTCAGTGTAGTCCATCATGTTGGAGGAGTGACAATAAAAAGGATTTTTTAACATACTTGCCACTTTAAAAGATAATAAAGAAAACATAGGGGTGGTGACAAAGTGTGTGTATTTCAGGAGATGTCAGGTATAAATTAGTGGCAACTTCACAACTTTGATTTTGTTACTACTCCTCTGTTATGAGCTGTGTTGACAGGCTGCCACTGCTGCATGTTCTGATCAATTAGTCCCTGCCTGTTTATGAACACAGGGTGGGCCAACGGTTTAACAAGGAGGGACTCGCATGCACTAACACGCACACACCGCTGTCCCGGATACAAAACCAAAGAACAGAGAAGCTCAGATTACAACACTCTTACAGAAAACAGTTGTTTGCTGCTATGTTAGTGTTTAAAATATTGTTTACAGAACCTTTAAATAAATTATAGTTGTGTCATGCCAGAGATCCTGCAGTTCAATCCCAACTTTGTCAGATTTGTTTTAAACTAGCAGCAGTTTATCAGTTACATCAATCAAATTCAGACAGGGCAGCAGGAGGCAGTGGACGGATCAGTAGTAGGAGAAGTGTTCAGATTAGAGGTCTTCAAATGTCTTCACCAGATCCAAAACAGAGCTGGAAGAGGCAGTCAGACCTGACCGACATAATTAGACCCAATTCTAAAATTTCCAAAATGTGGTCAACTCGAGAGACCCAAATAGAGAGCTATCACCAGCAGCATGATGCACCAATAATGAGCAGAAACACATGTAATTTCTACCTGCACTTCACAGTTCACACTCTCCCTCTCACCTCTAAAGAACACATTTTTCCCCTGCCATAATTTTAACACAATGTGAGGTAATAGCGGCTCCACTTGGAGCCATTTGAGTATTATACATATTAACACAGAGACACCAGACCCTCATACAACAGGACCCTACCTGACCTGATTATACTAAATGTAATTTGGACATGACCTTACTTCGGTCCTGAGTCAGGTCTTGAATATTAGGAATGGAGTGGACACATGAAAATCCTTAATTACAGTGAGAGTAATAATATAGCAGTGCTAAAATATTCTATTATGAGAAAACGTGTGGACGTGTTAGCAGCAAAATGTATAAGTGAAATACTCATAACACAGAATGGCCTATTTCAGTGTTAAATTGCTGATGCGTTAAGGTTGAACCGCATTGTAATGTCGTAGCTGATCCAGATGGAACTATATCATGCATTATATTTTACAAGATTATTATATGAGATTTTGCATTTAAAAAAAAAAATCTGTCTTCAGAGTAACATGCAGCAGCTAAATGGTTGTAGTTGAGTGAAAAGTACAATATTTCCCTCTGAAATACAGTGAAGAGGACGTGAAACCTCAGTTGGACGAAGCTAGATCATTCATATAACTGTATATTCGGTTGTTAGTTTCAGCCCCATAAGCTCCTTCAAATCTGTGATAGCTCTCAAAATCTGTGTCACAGACATCAGAGTATGAAAGAGTGTTCTTCAGGGTTCATATAGAATTATATATTTGCATGATTTCACATTTTTAAAGACAATATTGTTCATTTGCAGTGCTTCCAAGTTGGTGAATGTATGTGTGTAATATACTAAAAGCCGTATTTCCCAGATGGTTCAAGGCTAATGTTAATTAACAAACCAAATAACACAGCATATCTGTACTTTCCATAGAGGAGATGAAAGCAGCTAACAGAAGCCACAGATGTGAAATCACATTCCCTGATCTGATAATGAATTGGCTCTGTAACCTATGTCACTGTTATGATGCACCGCTGCAGAAAGCCTGTTTTTGAAATGGCACTTCAGATGAAATGCAGGAACACACCTTCCTCTCTTGTCTCTGGTTCTGCTGCATCATCATGATTCAACGCTCCTGCCTAATCTGTATATTACCGACCGCCTTTGAAGCCTCGCTCCCGAACCTTTCTGTACATTTTGCCCTTCGATTAGTCATGCAACCGCAGTCCTGTAGGACCTCATTACTGCTGGTTATCATTTTAATCTACTGAGCTGCTACAGGCCTGCTGGAGGAGGAGGAGGAGGAGGAGGAGGCCTTGCTGGAAATCTATTAAAAGGAAAGTGGACATGGATGAGTGGTGGAGGAGTGAGTCCATTCCCTTCAGCCTCTCTCTTGGTTTCTGTTTTTCTCTGTCTTCGTCTCCTTTTTTTCTTTTTTTTTTTTGTCTCATTTTCTTTTCTTTATCTTCCCCACCGTCTCGATCTCTCTCGTTATCCCTCTGCCTCTCTTTCTGTCATCTCTTCTCTCCCCCTCTCTGCCTTGCTTAATCTCTCTCTCCGGGGTTTTCATCTTGACCTTCAGGCACCTTCTCCTGGTGCCACTTTAATAACTTACGGGGGGAAATAGGAAATGTAGTCTCAAGTCAAAATTGAAATGGGTTTTTCACTGCAGGCTGTTGATATTCTGGTGGCAGAATAAGGGAAGCAGCTTCCAGAATATTTTTCATTAAGTTTGTGCTCTGCATCATTTTGGCTAATGAAGAGAAATTATGTGATGCAAAGTTTCCTGTTTGACCTCGAAACCTCATTTTCTTGACCTGAGGTGGTTCCTTCTGAGCCGGAGCAACCCGTGAGTTCATTTAGATTGAAAAGTTCAGAAGAATGCTAATTTTTTATTTTATCCTCCATTTATTCGACTGTTCCCAGTCGTGTGTATGGGACATTGCTCTTGAAGGGCTGCAACCAAGAATTATTCTCATTTTCAGCAAACACCCTTGATATCCACTTTTCTCCTTAGATTCCCTTTATCTTTAAGGTTATTAAAACTTGTCTTGTTCCACACGGTCTGACAGTATATGTAATATCTGTATCCCCTTGTTCCACCTTTAAATCAAAGTTATACGTTGTCTATACTGAGGGAATTACTCCAACTCAAGTCTTTATGTTTTTATGCCTGAATTATGCCATCAAATAGAAATATACAGGATGACTCGTGCATCATTCGGCATGCTAGCAGTGTTGCTCTAGGGATGGCAATGTTGGTTAACCACTTTGGTCCAGACCGAACTATCTCAACAACAATTAGATGGATTGCCGTGATATCTTGTACACACATTTGTGTTACCTGGAGGATGAATCCTAATGACTTGAGTGAGCTCCTGATTTTTCTTCTAATGTCACCGTGAGGTTGACTATTGGAATGAATGCCTTGAAATTTGTTGCACACATTTATGTCCCCCCAAGGATTAACTTTATTAACTTTGGTGACTTTTCATCTAATGCCATCATCAGGACAGATAATTATGCTTAAGTTTTATACCCAAATACCTGCAAAACTAATGACTTTCCCATCATCCTCAGGCGTACTCTCTTTTTAGTGCTAATTAACTAATGTTAGCACGTTCAATTAAAATGTTTGACATGGTAAACATTAACTGCTAAACATCAGCATGCTCTTGTGTGTACCAAATTTCAAATTAATCAGTCTTTACAGGAAAGCATTCATAGTGCAGCGCAGAAAAAAGCTTAAACGAGAAGTTATGTTTAGTCATTACATTAACTCATTCAGCAGACACTTTTATCCAAAGCAACTTAGATGTGAGGGACATCACTACAATTTCAGTGCAGTAGGAGAACTTGGTGTAAGTACTAAGTATTACATAGATTTAATAAGTAGCAAGGAGATCAAGTAAGTAGCACCGAAAGTAATCGGGCCCAACACAGAGATGTATATTGCAAAGAGGAGGGGTCCCAGTACTGATCCCTGGGGCACTCCTGAGATGCCGGGGCAAAAGGGAGTTTCAGATAACGTCTACTGGAGCTTTAAGTACAGCCTCTGACACGTTTCCTCAAGATTCAGCCAGAGATATTTGTGTTATCTTTGGACATTCAATTTGCAATGACACAAAGGAGAGAAAGAGGAGAGGAGAGGAGCAGAAAATCCTCAAATTTAAGAAGGTATAACCAACAATATTGCTCAATAAATGACTTAACAGTTATTAAAATTGCTGTCCATTATTTTTCAGTTTTAAATAATTAAGCAACTAATTATTACACCCCCAGACTCTCATGTCTCAAACAATAACATACAACTCATCCGAAAGAGATTTTAAATTATTTGTGATTATACAGCAAAAATGTAGCTTAATTTGGACATATTTGGTGATTTACTCTATTTGTTTTCACTCATATTTGTTGTTTGTGCAGTCACAACATTTGTCACCATGTAGGCCTTTTGGCAAGTTGTTTGGAAAAAGAAATCAAACCTGAATGGCTCTAATGTGTCATACAAGGGATTTATAATAATGATAATAATAATGACAATAATGGTACTAAAAATACTTTCTATCATTACAGCCGACCATTTGAATCCTCTGTGCTATCAACTGCAACAGCATTAGACAGTCGCAGCCATTCATCTCTCTCTCTCTCGCTCTCTCTCTCTCTCTCTCTCTCTCTCTCTCTCTCTCTCTCTCTCGCTCTCTCTCTCTCTCTCTCTCTCTCTCTCTCTCTGACTGCCTGCATTACCATTAAATGAGATACAACACTTGCATTCTTTTATCTCTGCAATTCCATTTCAACATATTGGTATGGGGAATATGATGTGGAAGCACCCTGAGTGCGTTCACTGATATTAAACAATGTGGCTGGAAACAATGTGACTGTTTTCCAATTTAATTTCATAGTGAATAACCTGCAATTTGATTTGATTTTTATTCTCTCCCCTCACTGTGGCTGGAGATAGAGACGGGCGCCGCCTTGGCTTGTGGGTGGGGCGGCGATGGTCTGCGGAGGAGGTTGGTGGGGTGGTGGGGCAGGAATGGAGAATGGCATCATTAACATTCTCTGACAGTTAACGTTTCAATTTCGCTCTGTGGCAGAATCCCAATATTGACATAAAATGCCAGATGACAATAAGACGGAGGGGGGAAAAAAAAAAAAAAAAGAAGTGGAGCGATGGATTTGGGATGCGGCCCAGGCCTGACTGAGGTTGTGGCCGCTCCAGTCTAATCAACAGCTGTGTGATTGGAGAAGATGCTGGTAACGGAACGTAAAGAAACAGAGAAAAAACTAAGATCCAACAGATGCAGTGGAGTCGACAGTGCTCTGAAAGTTCAGTTTCAGATATCATGGCAAACAACTTTGTTGTGTATGTTATGCTTCACAGTTTCTTATTTTGCATTCTGAATTAGCATTTTTGCCATTTTCCTAACAAACGGGTGCAACAACAGCTTCACACCCAAGATATTTAACACTATATCTAATGATGCAACTCACAATTATTTTTATAATTTTGCTAGTCACTTTCTCAATTAGCGGACTAATCATTTATACTTTGAAAATAAAAGCCCAGCTCAGTTTCTCAGAGCACAAGGTCACATCTTCAAATTCAAAGATGTTCTTTTTACCATTATACATGAAGAAAAGCAGCATTTCTTTTGTCAGTTTACTTACTGATCATTTTAGCTCTTTTCAAATCAAAATCAGAGGATGCAAAGTCTCATCAGTCTACCTTTTGATTTTTATTGTTTTTATTGTTCTTGCTCTCAACAGCAGATCCAGGATGCTGCTGACCAGGGAGTGAAGTTTGTGGGATTTGTCCAGGAACCGTATGGGGCCCCATGCACCACGATCAGAGAACCAGACACCCCCTCCCTCTCCCTGCACTCCAGCCCAAGCTCATTGCTCGATTCCCTGGGCAGCTGCAGCCCCTCGAACCCCTCGAGCCCCCGACACCACGCAGAACCTGGAGCTGAAGCTGGCACGGTGGTCAAAGAGGGGAGCGAGGAGGCCTCTGCAGGGGAAGGAGCGCCGAGCGGGGAGAAGAATCAAAGTGAGAACACTGGGAACCATTCGGGGAGCCGGGTGGAGGGGAGTCAGGCTGAGGTCTCGCCTGCGACGTCGCCAATATCAGAGTTAGATCTGGAGCACAGCGAGGAGCTGACGGAGGAGAACTCACCGTGTCACAATAACAACAAAGGCAGCGACACAGAGACAAAGGAGAGGCCGAGATACCGGCTGCGGAGAGGCGATGGTGAGTGGTCTCCATGGTTACTATCATAAACTCAAACTAAGATGAGAATGATGTCTCAAACAAAAACATGGAAATAAGGACCATGACTCTCATATGCTGCCTCAAAAGAATGCATCTGGGTATTTGTGTATAGTAACTGAAGCGCTTTTATTATTTTAGTTTACTATAACTGATATTTCAGATTCTGCTGGTCCACATTTTACAGAACTTACTTTAAAGGGTCATTTCACCCAAATTACATTAAGCTCAAGATTGTTATTTTATATGTCCAGGTTGTGAGATATCTGTCTCTCTGCCACCCCAGTACAGCAGAGGAGCAGCATCTCTTTCCAGACACAGTGACCCTGTTTCTTATAGCTAATCCACAAAGCATGCTGTCAGCAATTTTCTTCTGTGGTCCCAATGACCCAACTGTTCACGGCGAGGTCAATAGATTTTTGAAGACTTCACCCGGTTGTATTGTGCTGGATGAAATCTCAGCAGCGAATATCTCAGAAGCTTTGTTTTATTTTGTGTTTTTGTAAAGTGGTTGAACGGAACCTCTAAAAAAGAAAACTGCACTAATTGGCCCAATGGGCGGGCTGTAATTAAAGGTCAAAATTTCAGACTTTAAAATTTGACGAGACTTTTGAATCCAAATGGCACGAGACCTGTTACTGGTACACAAATTCAGCTAGCCCTACAAATTACACAGAAAGGCCTAATGAGGAATGATAATTAAGATAATTAAAGGTCAAAGCTTCAAACTGTGAAAGGCTGTAGCTGCTGATGCACTCTATGTTCAGTGAAGATGAAACTCGGGCCGGTGACATTGGATAAATGTTGAAAATGTATGCTTTTCGTGCTGCATATTTGTACACATTCACACCTGTGAGCGCACACAATCAGCTGCTGATCCCAGAGAAGCGAACGCAGCTGGGGGTGAAATCAAACACTCAAGGGCATCCTCTAAACTGTAGCTTCATGTGTCACATATTCACAGAGATTCAAAATGACAGCTTCTAATCTTCAGCCAGTATCTGTCTACATATCCGTGTCACTTTCTCTCTTTTTTTTGGTTTTTCATTTGAAGCCATACCTTTTGGCTGTTTAACTAAAGAACAGTGTGGCGCCATAGATCCCTCTTGAAACACTTGGCAACTGCAGAGGTGTCATTTCCTGCTATTGCCTCAATGTTACACAACAATGTGCTGCCTTGGGATATAATCCTCTCTATCCGTTACACAAAAAGAATCATATTATTGCTGCGGTGCATACAAATTCACACTCGCACTTAGCTGATGAAGCGGGGAGTATGTGAATTTCACCAAAACAGTTTTTTTTTTTTTTTTTCCGGAAACTGCACATTTCATGGCTCGCTCGCCGTCTTCCCAGAAAGTGAGCCGTACGTAGCTGCACCTCAATGAGTTATTCATGATAGCCCTCTTGTCTGTGGGAGCGCTGTTGAAATTAGCACAGACATTTATAGTTTCAGCTTTATTTGAGCATTTCGGATTAACAGATGGAGACACCCACCACTACAACCCCCCCCCCCCCAGTCTCTCGTCCTCTCACAGAACCTATTTGTGATATGTTTCAGTGCAACGTGCAAACTGTGCATTAGACACACGTCCCAGTGGGAGTGTTAACGTCTGTGTGTTATACTGTAGGTACAGTGTGCGGTGTGATTAGGTTCAAAGCACCTAATACTAGGTGTTGCATAATGAATGTGCTCTTTGGTGGTGCATGCTTTGTGCTTTTGTTTGTGCGTCTCTTCATGTATATGTGTGTGCGGTAACACACACTTGGCACCACAGCAGACCACAGCCCACTGGTCCATCTGGGCCTCCCTACAGTGCATTTTGCAGTGAGATAATCCCCCCACTGCCTCGTCCTCCACCTCCCTCAGCTTCACGGCTCTCTCTCAACCCCCCCACCGAATCTCTTCCACAATGCCAGCAGCGCCGGGGAAGCAGCCAGCCGGGGTGGTAAGGGAGCCTGCCAAGCTCCCATGTCCCTCTCTACTAATGCCCAGTCTGCTGAGGAGGCCCAAGAGCCTCGGCTACTGCTGGCTTGTCCACGCTAATCCTCAGATCTCAAGGTGAACACTGTGCGAGCGCTGCCAGTGGAGCCGGTGAAAGTCTGCAGCTTACGGTTGAGACTGGAGCTCCTGATAGAAACTGAGCCCTTAAGTTTGGAGACTCAAATGCTTGGGGTGAAAGGGATTCTGGTGGTAGAACATGGCTGTGACAGCTGTAGAAGCCAGTCTGGATAAGACAACTCGTGTCTCATAAAAGTTACTTTCAGATGCAACTAATTTGCATGAGCAAAAACGTTTTGTAGGGAATGAAATGCCAACTGGATTATATTCTATGAATATACAGAGGAAACATTTAAACTGAAACTACTCATTAACATTTGTATGCTTATGTTTAGACAACTCAAAGCAGAGATCATGATGGTTAGATTTAAAAAAAAGTCACATTGACCTTTTCAGCGTCTAATCTAAAACGCTATTAGGTGTTTCAGCAGGTGAAACATAATGCCACATGGGTGCTGTGTTTTGAGGCCTGAAAAAATATTATTTATAATACTGTCAGAAATTAAGTTGTGAGTAGACTTTGTGCAGGAGACATGATGAAACTGAAGTGATGATGCATCAGAGGCTCACAGATATTGATGCACAATCAACATTTAATTGCCTTGCTCTGTTGCCATGATATAAGTTTGCCATCTCTACAAGAACTACTGAGCTTTAAACCAACAAAATTGAGTGACTACACAGTGACACTTTAAAATGAAGTAAAGACCTTTATCATAGGTGTAATCCTGACGCACATCAGTCTGAAATCTTGTGCAGAGGAAGTCTTCTCAGCGGCTTGTTATCCTTGCTTATCCCTGAGATCAGTGTTATCTCTGCTCTGATGGGATCAGTGTCCAGCGTCTCAGATTATAGAGACAGACATTGAAACGATGGCATGTCATGTTGGAGAGTCACACTGCTTAGATCACGCCGGGTTCAGTGCCGCCGACCTCGTCATTTTTTTGGACAGCTGCGCTGCTATCAGATAAGCCTTTGAAGCAACATGCTTTCAACATCCTAACGACACTCACGCGCTCGTTTTCTCGTTAGCCGACCATGCCAGTGACAAGAGTCAGGTTAGCTGCAAGGACTTTATTCTGAAGGGTTTAGCAGTCGTTTGTTGGTGTAATGAAGTCATGTGATTAGGGTTCAAAGGAGTTAAACATGCAAGCTTCAGTGTGTGTGTGTGTGTGTGTGTGTGTGTGTTTGTCTACCTATATATACCTATTAATATTTAATTATTGGGGCATTAAGTGAGATTTAACTTCCTTAGATACAAAAGTGACCATAATAATTCTCCGTTAGTTATTGATCAGGACCGATTACTCTGCCATAAGGTGACATTTATGGCTTTCATGTCTTTTTCTTGTTATAGAGCCAAAAACTGAATAGCACTGCAGTATTATTGCCACTTCTTACTGGTAAAATATCGCCTCTCCACCAGATCTTGGCTCTGAAAAGAGAGAACGTTAGCTTGTGTCATTTACAGGCCACTTAAGCTCAAGAGAACAGGGGGAGTGGTGAGCCTGAGCAAGAGACCTGTTTTAGAGATTTATGTCGCTTTCTAATGGAGTTTGTTAAAGACCTATAATTACTTAACCTTATGTTCTCCCTGACAATAAAGTATCTGCTCCTCTGCAGTTTGCACCAGTTTTTCTCAAGCTTGTTATGGTCATAGTGAACATGTGACTGGTGGGTCACTGGTTTCAGTCCAGACTCACATAGGGAAGAAATGATGAGACATGCGATCTATTTATCATCTTCCATTGAATTTTGCTATTATATTTGATATCATTTTATGGAATCTGATCCACCTTTTTGTTGTGTAAATTAATGCTGCAGAAGCAGGACTGATGCTATGTGCAGGCACCTTTCAGCTGATTTGCAAGGCAGACTGCAAATCAAAGTGCCGACCGTCACTGACGCCCATCTGAAAAGAAATACAAAATGCTTAGTTTGCAGCGTGGTCTTGCAAAGATCAGCCGCTTTGACATTTGCATTGCGACTTGCAGCTGGAAAATAGACCCCTGCTGTATGTTTTATTTGTGCTTTGCAGGGAGATTCAGGTGCACAATGTCTGCACATGAAGAGACAGATTTCTATCAAAATCATTTCTGAATGGAAATTATTGAGACTGCCAGATGAAAGCATGGCCCCAGTTTGACTTCCTACTATTTTACAGCCCATCAGCTGGACTGGCAAATGTCAGGTCAATATCTGAGGGCAGTTTGCTTATCTTATCTAATATGTCGGTTGCTTTCCCCTGCTGAAGTTGCCCTTAGGCAAGGCAGTTAATGCTCTGTGGCCTCTGTGCAGTACATCTCCAGTAAACAGTGCACTGCTGAAGAGATGTTTACAGACAAATAAAGGTTATAAAATGAGCTACCTACCCTCTGCTTGAATTACAGTCGCCTCGGTGCCACAATCACAGCATAATTAGACTGTAATGAAATATAATGCATGGAGAAACTCTCAGCTATTACACAGAAAACAGCTAATATTGTGAGAAGGATAGAGGCATGTTTCTTGCTACTGGCTGTTATTTTATGTCAGGCTGTTATAAATCTGACCAGTGTCTATAAAAGCCGCATCAGTAGAACTGGAATAATCTGTGTCGAATATGGTTTAATGCTGTTACTTATCTAATTACACCGCGATTACAGGAATTTTAGAGCTGTGTCCCAAAGCCTTCCTGCATTTCTAAATCAGTTAGTGTACATGACACAATTTTTCAAAAGAAGCCTTCCTCACGACCTGCCTGAAGCTCTCTGAGATACAGAGAGGATTCATGGGACAAACTGTGGTGATACCTCATCTCAGGCTTGTGCACATAAACTGGAAAGCAGTTAATATGGTACAAATAACTACAGAATCAATCACAGGCGGGGAAATGTGTTGTTTTGGCAAGACGGAGACATGTCGAACAGGACGCCGTTTCGTTGTCATGTGTTGTCCAAGATTTGTTTACCATATTGTCCTCGTTGTAACATGGGTAACATAGGGAGGATGAGGGGAGGGTGTGTGAATATTCTGCTGTGATTCGACTTTTTCTCGAGAGTGACAAATGACAAGATTATGGAATTTGGTGGCCAGCTGTCACATCAGTCAGACGAGCCAGACAAGAAATGGTTCTATAAATGATTCATTCTTCCTGGGTGTCTGCCGGAAGGATGGACGGATGGAGGAACCAAAGCAACTGAGCCATGACTCCCTCCACTACCACCACCACCACCACCTCCTCCTCCTCCACCTCCTCCACCCCACATCAAAGTGTGTGTGTGCATGTGTGTGTGGGTGGACGGGCGGGTGGCAGTGCTGCACATTCTGCTCATCCATCTGGTTCACTTGGGGAATGACAGTTCGACATTTGCATTAGAAAGAAAAGGGGAAAATGTTACCAGGCTCGATTTGAATTGCTTTCCGCCCCGATTCCAACCTCGCTCACATCTCACGTTTGGAGTTTTTTTTTGTTTTGTTTTTTTTTTCATAGCCAAGCAGAACAAATGTTTCACTCACTCACATCACAACAAATGAAACTCCTTCCACTTTGATTTAGTGTGATATGAGCGAGGAGAAGTGACATACGTACTGTGGGCAAATTTCCAAGCCTGTTTCCCTCTCCTGAGCCCACCGCATTATGTATATTTCTGCCTGATGTAAACAACATCAGCTGGAGAGCTTTTAATGCATTATTCAAGGTTGTACTATTAATTAACTCGGTTACAATGAAAAGGTCCCTTTTTAAGTTCAGACTCAGCAGCGTTATATCACTCCTGTAAAACATTAAAAGGAATGTGAGGACGACTTGTAGCATGAATATGATCAAATTGCTTTTGATTCACCTCACGTTTGTTGTTGAAAAAGAACCAATTGGAAAAAAAAAAAAAAGGCAGCATCCTTGGAAAAGATTTCCAGCATTTTTGTGAGTCCAGCTCGGGGCAACGCAAATCTCATCTTGTATTACTTTTTCATTTCTCGTCTATTTTGCACCTGCCAGGTGAGAACTTTTGTTCATGATATGATAATGATGCTGAAGGATTTATCATAGTATCTTGCATACAAAATGTGCCCCGCCAGTGTGGGCTTACGCCAGAAATTAATATAAAACGGATGCAGAATGCAGCACACACAATTGTTTCTATAAAAAGTCATGAAAATAAAGACCAGTGTCCTAGAAGTCACATAATAAGATTATTAGAAATTTAATACCCACTGGAAAAATAATACGCTGAAGTTTTTCCATAAATATTCATACTCTGCATAATACAAAAAAATAAATTTTAAAATGTCCTATAACTTGATTTTTTGAGACAAAGTTTGCAAATAAAAAAACATTAAGAATAAACTAGACAAGTTAGGGTGAAATGATTTGGAAGTTTCTTTTGTAATTTTATATTTACACTAATTTCTATGTGAACTGTGCCAGAGTTTTGTACAACCAATTTCTTGAGCTCAGTTTTTATAATTGTTTTTCAATAGTGGGGCAAACCTATTGTCTATTTTATGACTAAAGCATGAAAGTTTCAGTAAATAATCTTCATCCCCAAAGGTTTCATTTCACCTTGAGAGGCGACTTTGAGAGGTCATTGACCTCAGTGTTGCAATATCCCAGTTTGTATCTCATCACTCTCCATCATAATCATGTTGTCAAAATTGCACTTTTGTTCTAATATAGCTCATTTTATGCCTCAGCCACGGCCCAGTGACAAAATATTGCTTCTGACCGTTGCCATAGCAACAATTTTGACAACTTCCACTGTATTTTCTACTGTTATTTGGAGTTACACAACTGTCATTCATTGGACATTTAAAAAACCAAGTAATTCTAGCTGACAGAAAAACATTGCTGTTTGTTTTTTTGTTCAGTTTTTTACAGTAGCACAGTTTTTCACAGGACAAGAAAATCAAACTGGTCGGAAAAAGAGAAAGCATGCAGACAAATTGTGATTTACTATTGACGGCTGATGACCTCGAACACTGTGGCCAACTTTTCTTGGCCACGAAGCTTGTTGACTGTCAACACATTGGCTGAGTTTCCCTGGTTGTTTATCTCATAGAAAATAGATGCTCCTTCCAATTGTTCATCACCATGTTGGTCACAGTGTTGACGTGTGGTTAGTGTTGAAAAATCCAAGGGAAAAAAGTTCGAAATTCGTAAGTAATGTCGTATTTAAGATGCATCATATTGCAGCTTAATACTGCAGATAGTTCTTTGCATGTATGTCATTCATTCAACCGTTTAATTCCACCGCTCCTGGCAGCGGAGGAGAATAAAAGTGCTCCTGCAGATGGAGAAGAATTACACTTTGGATTGTGGCCAGTGTACAGCAGTAGTTCAATAATCGTGCGGTAAAAAGTGGGACTTCCACCAAGGATACATCTGTACTGTCACACTCCTTACTGAGTTAAATCAATGACGAGAGCTTTGTCTTCTGTCGCGTCTCTTCAGGGGTGGACCTGCTCGCTCTGTACAACCACCCGCCCGTCCGAGAGGAGCACGTGAAGTACTACACTGTCAAGGTGCCGCTTCGCGTTCAAAACTGTGACGAGGGTGTCAAAGGCGTGGAGGCCAACTGGCTGGACCACATGACCCAGCACTTCAACAACGGAGCCTCGCTGGTCGATGGATACTTCCACCTGGGCAACATGAACGGTAAGGCCGTGAAGAAGATCACTGCACGACAACACTCTGCGTTTTTAACACCCACACATAATGTTTTTAGGTTACATCTCACACACAGTCAAAAAGATGAGAGGTTAGTAATGTAGAGAAAATACAACTAACGCAGTATACTTTTATTCTCCTTCAATATTACAGTGGCCTTCACTTTTGTTCTTGGCTTGTTGCTGCAGGATTGTTCGTACTCTCATTGCTCAGACTCTTACAGCTATTAAAAGTCAAAGAGGTTCCCAAATTGCCTTTTTTTTTTTCCTATCACAGATTCACCAGTAAAATTGTCAACATCAGGCAAATGCAAAATCCACGTCAACCTTTCTAAAATAAAAAGCCTGTGGCAGGTAATGATGCACCTTGCCCTGCGTGGCATTAATTATGCATTAGCTGGCATTGGTTTTCCACCACAAAACAATCAGAACATATTTGAATAATACTTGCATTTGACTGATAATACTTCCTCTGACAGTGTGAGGAAGTGGAGAAGTCCTGCAGGATTTAGTTTTTTACTGCAAACAAACACTAGATAACTGCAGGGGTAGCGGTTATCATACAGTATGTTTGAAATTTCAAGCTACATTAAGCATATTACAAACTATATGAAAGGGTTTACTCATAGTGCCAGAGCCACTGAGAATCAATACCCAACTCTGCAGCTTTACACGGCTTTTAACATATTTCATCTAATCGTTTCGGAGCCTCTGGTCAACGTAGACTTTAAAATTGGGTCTTACAACACAAGGAAAATGTAGGCAGCTATTTCTACAACAAGCAAGCTTAGAGGAACCAAGTCTGCAACAACTGTCCAAAAGTAGAAAACGATGTATTCAAGTGAATGATGAAAAGTTGAACGACCCAGATTTTTCTTTGAGGAGTCTGTGGACCAAACTGGAGCCAGAAATCTTGTGGATATTGGACATTAATTCATTAGCTGCTCAGAAACTTGAACCAGCCACAACAGAATAATAAGATGATGATGTATCAGAGCCGTTCTTCTGTGGATATATTTTGTCTTACTGCCCCTAGTGGTAAAAATAGCTTGATGCACACACAGTATTTTTTAGCCCTGGTAGCAGCAGGGCTCTAGGGATGGCAATTTCAGTCATTCAGTTGGTCACTTTGGTCCATGGTTATCATTATACCTGCTGAACGTTAGCATGTTATCGTTAGCGTGCTGACAAAACTGTGACCCTCCCTTGTACGTATTTAAAAAGACAGCTCAGTGTTTAGAGTCCACCCATAAATTGCTGTGAGGCTGGATGACGGCAACATGAAGGAAACTCTGGATTGCTAGAGGTGTTGATGAAAACTGAAACACTGCATCTTTTACAAACGACAATAGGATGAACTCCATTTCTCTAGTGTGTCGTGCAGCTGCAATGCCTCCTTTGAGTTCAACGAGCTGTTTGGTATCCTCCTCTCAACTATTTCCTGTTTGGGTTTTCCTCTTCCATCAGACCCTGGCGGCTCCATGCTTCACTCTGACACTGGAGAAATACGCCAACCAGAGTAAATAAGAGTCATAATTCATTAATCTGGGAAAGTGAACGCCTCAGCAAGTCTGAAACACAGATAATTAACCTGATAACAAATTAGTGCCTCCTTGCATATTTTATGTCCTGAGAATGGAGTAATGAAGTGTGTTATTATGATTACATTTTTTCTGCCTATTAGAGTCCTCTAACATATTTTGCATTTTCCATGCACTGCTAAGATCCGAGTCTCATGAACAGTGAAATTAGTGGGTAGGGTAGGAAGCAGATCAGCTGCATTATGAAACCGTCTCGCCCTTCACTGACTTATAGGACTGAATGCAGCACACAGCTTAAGCTCCACCACTTTAGAAAACAGACAACTTTACAGAGGTGAATGCTGCACTTTGTGGATTTCGGTCTCTTGAGAGCAGCTGGCAGTGTGACATCAAAGCGGCATCCCGTTTGTTGTTAGCAGCTAATTACACCAAACAGCCGTGCAGCTCAGGGCTTTAGAATCAGTATCCATTCCTGCCGTCTCCATTTTTAGCAACTTCTTTGAGACCAGTTTTCTGAATTCGTGATGAGACGCTGAACACGATGCAAGGGACCATCTCAGCCCTATAAACATCAAGGACATATCTGACAGCGGAACAACAGACTAAGGGACATGGGCTGACAGAGACAGGCGCACACAGGATGGTAGATGGCAGTGACAGGCTTGTTTTGAGATATAGCGTGCTTCAGCTTGTCACGCACTGACAGATACATGTGTGGTCTAATGAGTGTAATTGGGCTTTTTTCCAAGACTGACCTTCTTCTGCCCCTTTTTTTTTTTTTTTTTTTTTACTTTTATCTTGTTGTACTATTATTGTTTTTACACTGTTGATCACTTGAAGGAAGTGTTGCTGAGCCTCGCTGCTTTTTATCGTGGATGTCAATGTCAGTCGTTCCACCACTTTCCACCGTATCTCAGCAGCGGTTGGATGGATTGTGGGGAATTGTGGTGCAGATACATGGTGACTTCCCCTGACTTTGGATTAACGCCATGGCTTTGAGTGAAACAGCTATTAAATGGATTGTCATGAAATTCAGTACAGATTTTCATGTTGCCCTTTGAGAGGAAGTGTAATAACTTTAATAACCCCTTCACTTTTCATCTAGTGTTCATCACTTCAACATTTAAATTCGTCTCACGCTTTGATTTATGACCTGTCATGACTCCCGCCCCAGTCCCGTTCATTTGGGTCACTCCTGCCCCTGTCTCCTGCCATGTGTCTATCCAGCCAGCAGATATCTCCGGACTTGATCTGACTCCCCACACTCACCTGCACACCTGTTCACCCGGCCTGATTCACCTACCTACACACCTGTTCCCATTTTCCCTCATCGCTTCCCTACATATAAACACTAGTTCAGTCCCTTTGTTCCCTCTGTCGAATTGTCTGCCTTCGTTCCTGCTTTTGTCCTGCTCATGTTCCTGTTGTGTTTCCTGTGAATCTGCTATCTGTGTTCATTCCCCTGTTCCCTGTTTGCCTGGATTCCTGCCTGCCATCTTGTCCACCCGTCTGAATGTAAACCTGTTCATCCGGCCGCCTCCGTGCGAGTCTTGCATTTGGGTCCGTTCCTGCATTCCTGGCTTCAGCCTTAATTGACATGCCCAGATACTTGCTGGAAACCAGTGATGATAGTCCCATTAGCCTCAGGACCTCAGCTGGTCCTGGTTTGAACCAGAGACTCTGAGCTCAAAATCCTGTGAACCTGCCTGATTGGGAAGTTTAAAGAAGCTGTAATGCTGCGTAATCTGAGGCAGATTATAAATTCCAATTTGAGAATACAACAGATTTCCCATCAGTCATCAGTCTCAAATACAGTATAGATATATTTCCGTGACAACGCTGTCGTGCTGTGAGTCAACAGTAATCAGTAAAGGTAAACTATAAAATGACAGTTATTTATTATGAGGCTATTGCTACACAGAGACCACAATTCAGTGTTAGTTTGAAATGAATTATCCATGCAGCTCTGAGCTTTAGTTTATAATCAAGCTCTCAAAGGAAAATGCAGCTTTCATATAAATGACCTCAGTGTCCTGAATTGTTTGTTGCATCTATACTTGATTTTCTTGTCTCTCTGCTTTTACCCTGCTTACATATATGTACAAATATGTAAAGTTTACCCCTATCATAATTATTTAGATTCATCTGCTTTTTAAACCTTTTAAAACTTT
The DNA here is from genome assembly GCF_002260705.1 of Seriola dumerili. Classification (NCBI taxonomy): domain Eukaryota; kingdom Metazoa; phylum Chordata; class Actinopteri; order Carangiformes; family Carangidae; genus Seriola; species Seriola dumerili. The sequence continues at coordinate 38,284 of NW_019175011.1, read as the reverse complement.
TAAACCTAAAATGCATTTTTAGAATTAACTGATGAGTTGGATACTTGGATATCAAACCTTTAAATATGACAAATTAATGTTTTAAAAACTATAAGAGCCTGTTGTTGTTATTGTTGTTGTTCTTGTTCATATCGGTACTTGTTGACCTGGAGTCCACAGATTATTTGGCTTTTGTTTCAGAATGTACGTCACTGCTCATGTTCCTGCAGTCAGGCCACAAGTCTGGCCTTTTCCTAAATCTGCTACCTCTCTATTGTCTCTGACAGTCAGCTGTGTGGCGTGGTCCAGAGGGACACACACATGCACAAAAACACACCCAAAAACACACCAGGTCCCGATGCTCCTTCTAAAGATGTGTTTCCATGGTGAAGCCGGATGAGAAAGCATTAGGGTGCATTGTTTGCATACACGTGTGTGTGTGTGTGTGTGTGTGTGTGTGTGTGTGTGTGTGTGTGTGTGTGTTTTGCAGGCAGTGCCACAGTGCGAATGAATCTTTAATGTGTGTCTTATGACATTGGGACCTCTACGCAGCTTAGGATCTGTGAAATTCAATATCGCCATAATATCTGACCCTGTGGCTCAGACGAGGTCTCTGCTCACTGGTGCCACACAAGACTAGACTTACACACACACACACACACACACACACACACACACAGGCCTACATATGAAGTATCCATATATATTTACAAAGACACTCAAATACACTCATTTATACACATTCTACCTGAATGCAGTGTGAAGCGCGGTGTGGGGGGTGTTGCGTTTGTTTACTAAAGAACTGACTGTAATGGTGTTGACAGGGAGTTTGCCTTTGTTACTTGTATAGCTTAAGCTATCTCCAGAGCCACAATGAGGATTTGTAGCCCTGTTGTGAGACATTGAGCTATTCATACGCATGACAGTCAGCCCTCACTGGTTTCTAAATTTGGGCAAAGCCAGTGGAGGGAGACAAAAAGAGAGAGCGAGCGAGAGAGCGAGAGAAAGAGATGCAGGGAATATGAAATTCCAATAAGGTTTTTTTTTTTTTTTTTTTTTTTTTACTGTGAAATGAAATTCACGGAAGGGAAATGATGTGCAAGCGTTTCTCTGAGACAAAAGTTGACGAGAGGTGGAATTAGAACTGAGGGCCCTGGGATGTCTGTGCATGTCTGTGAGCATGAGCATCTCTACAGGATCCACGTCGTGTTTGTTGTGTGGTAGCGGTTCTGTGTATAGGATTTGACAGCACAGCATGAGATGCAGTTATAAGACAGGTTGACAGTGTTAACTTAAAGCATGTATATATATTTAGGCATATACAGATGCACCCAGGTGGTTGAAGTGACACCTCTCGAAGGTTGTATGATCAGTTTGTCTCAAGTGAGAAAGCAACTGCAGGAATCGCTGCACATTAGTTCGGATAAACACTCACAAAACTTGTTAGATGGAAGAATAGATGACGTTCACGGTGGTGGCGCTCCAGTGAATGGCAATAGAGGAACCTGCTCTCACTCAACTGTATGAAAAAAGTGATAATCCCTTAGTTATACACCAGTGCCACAGTGGGAAGAAATCCATTAACTTTAGAGATGATCCACAAATACTGATGTGGAGGGGCAAGTTACGGCTCCGGAGGTGGAGCAGGCTGCTCACTAATGACAGGGTTGGCAATTTAACCCCAGTTCCTTCGTTCCTAATGTCAATTTGACCTTGAGCAAGACACTGACCCTGAAATTACTCCCACTGTTTGGACACTGAGTCAGCTGCTCTACTCCCCCTGGTCGGGCCAGCACCTTGCATCACCTTCCATCCATGTGTGTGAACGGGTGACCGAGAGGCTGCTATATGCACTCCATTAACTATTTATCAAGCTTTACACTGACAGACTCTCCTCTGGAAGTTATTTTTTTCTCCAACACAAGCTTGAGTCTCAAAAATGCATTTATCTTGAAATTTCACCGTGCTAAGAATGTAAAAACCCGTGTGCACGACGCAGCGCGGATGGAGGATAAATCCCTTTGACAGCTGTAACAAAGCAGATTTCCCATCGTCTATATTTCTGTCAGCTGACTCCACAGTGCAGTTGAATGCATGAATGAACACCTATCGGTTCACTCTGGTCTGTCACGAAGACGAGCTCATTTGTAGTATGAGAACATATCAAGTGTAAGTTAGTAGGAAATGGAAATTAATGAATATTAATAAAGATTAAAAATTCATATTTTGGAAACGTATATTAATAAAGCAGCTGCACCATTTCTAACATGCTTTCCCACTTGGAGATTTCACTCCTGTATCCTCTGAATTCAGGCCAAAGCAAGTGGACTATACATTTGCAAACACACCCTGGTCTCTAGTCACCATGCTGTCCATCCTCTGCCCTTTCAGCTGAAGTCTGCCCGGTAACCCACAGGTACCAGCCTGCAGCTGCCAAATCTTTGGCTCCGCTGGGAAGAGCCACATTCAGTCCACACACATTAGACACCCCGGTCTCTTTCTCTCTCTGTCCCTCTCTCTGGATGTCCACTCGTCCTGTTTGAAATATAGATAAGCTGTCAGCAGCCTGTCTCCAGTTCTCTGAGGCTGTTCCTGGCACACATGTTTAAATTATGTCAGCAGACGTGACCTGGGGCAGGGTCACTTTCCAGCTCGGCAGCGGTCAGCTGGACTCGAACACAAACCCACTAATCTTTGCACACAGATCTTTTTGTGAATGCGGCTCACTTGGATCAAATTATGGTGTAAATTTTAAAGTAATAATCCACAGTACTGTGACATTGATAAATATCTAGTTTAGTGCTCTTTCCTCTTGCAGTGCTCCATTTGGAGAGGACAGCAGCTATAGTCAGCTTCAATAGATTCAGTTGCTACGGAGCCCGGTGGTGAAACGGTCATAGCAAATACAAAAAACATGAAAATGAACATAGAAACGTCTCGATCCACTTCAGTGGCATGGGAGGGATTTCAGACACACCTATTTTTCTCACCATTGCAAGCAGCTATTTTTCCATTCAGTTCTGAAGTTAGGAGATTCTTGAACTTTGAGTCCATTGCAGTGAATACGAAATTGTTTGTCAAAATGATATTATCTCAGCATGTAATTCAGTTGTTTGAAAGTACTGCAGTGCCCTCTGATGAAGCTTTATAACCCTGTAAATGTCTCTATATGATGTTGTTTATATAATACAAATGAGCAGTCATCACAAACAAAATAATCAATATTTCCAACCAATGACTTCAAAAAGAGCTTCAGACAGCCAGGCATTCATACGTCATAATCTATGGAACCTCAAACCTTGTCAGTACAGAGAGTGAGAGTTAGCATTAGCACAACCACTAACACGGTGTCAGCCACTGCCAATTGCAAGCTAATAAATTAAAGATGCTAACTGGGCTAACCGCCAACCTCTCATTTTGGTGCACAACAAACAGGGTCTGACTGAGGCTCCAACATGTGCCAGAGTCTCTCAAATATTTCCTTCGCTAGCTGTTTCACCTGTTGACCTCACGCGAGCAGTGGTGGGTGGGGCCTGATCCAGAATTTCTCAATGAGGAAGTAAGAGTTGCTGTTGCTTGTTGATGTTCACTTTTTATGTGCTGCTTGGAACATGGGGAAATACATTCAAAGATCTAACATGCTAAAACACCTGTATGGCCCTTTAATCAGTTCTATCTGTTAATTAAGGTAAATCAAGGAAGGCTACGAGTCTTATTTCCTGCCTGGGGTGAAAAACTTGTAGGTGATGTACACCTGTAAAACTTAATCTGGGTAGAAAGTATTTCTGATGCACAGCTGCAGACAGCTTCCGTCCTGTGCGCTCTCTCTGCCGTTTGCTCATTCAAAGCGCTGTGTGCTAGAAGCCGATGTACAGCAGCAGGTTTGCGAACATGTCCATGAATATTAGGAACACACAACTTCCGAGTGTCAGTCTGTGTGTGTCAGACTCTGGATGTCTGTTGGTGATGCTCTCCTCTGTCATTTGGGTGCTGATTTAAGCCGCTGCATGTCACCCGGTGTCACTTGCTGTCACCCTGATATCTGACCCCCCCCCTCATCCTACCATTTGCCTCTGTGTCTTTCAGTCCCAGCGCTGTCACTCCCTGTTGTTAGTGCGACTGTATTTGCATGCCTCGCCCTGCGACCTTGAGTATGTGAGTCACGGAGGGATGGAAAACAATTTTACTGAGGGCGCACGGTGGTTTTTTTGCAAGTGTAAACAACTTATTCTCAGTCGGCCCGGCGGCTGCTCAGCTCAGCTCTCAGTCAATAGGCGCAAGATAATGTTTATTTGTGCACGCAACCGGTGCATTCCCCTGACGGACTCAACGCCCCCAGCTACCAACTCCTTCTCTTCCACTTCCCTCGTTCTCTCTCCTCTGCTGAGCGTCTTGTCTGCATTATCACCAGAGACAGACTTCCCCCTGTAGAGCAACGGCGCAACCCTGTGTCGATCTCACCTGAGTGATCCCTGTTGCGCTGGCAGGGAACCGATGGAGGGCCTCGGCGCCTCGCGTTTTCCGAAAAAGAATTCTTTCCAATTATACGGCAAGCGAGGAGGCCTGACGAATGAGGCGGTGGAGCGGTGGACTGAGGGGGGGAGGGAGGGGAGGGTGAGGAAGAGAAAAGGCAAAGGGGCGGGATGGAGGTGAACAACGACAATGTCTGTTTTGAGAGAGCCAGTAGACGTCTGAGAGATGTCTTCAATTGAGCGCACACGGGTCCTAAATGGGTTTTCAGGGAGGGGGGAAATAAAAGAGCCTGTCATCCCTCCACTCCATCTCTCCCTCTGTCTCACCCACTCCCTCCTTCTCTTTCTATCTTCCTCTCCCTCCCTCTCTCTCCGCAGGCTCTCCAGCCGCCTCTCATCCCCCTATTATTAGGGCCCAGTAATGAAATGTGGAGTGTCTCGTATTGGTGCCCGGGCCCCGGCAAACTGTATTAGTGTGTAAATGGTGTGGGAGTAATGAGAAAGCACTAAGGCCGGCCGGGAAGACTGGACCATGGGGCGTGTATTTGGTGTGTACGTATGTGTGTGTGTGTCTGTGTGTGTCTAAATGTAATGTGCATGTGCATCAAAGGAATAACAAGAGACATTGGGTGGAAAGGGGTCCCAGCTCATGGGGGCCAGATGCCAATCCTGCGATTGTTATCCTGCAACAGAAGAGAAGCTTAGAAAATCTATTTGGTCAGCAGCACACAATCTCACTAGTGGCCCGAAGCATCAACGTCAATGTCTTTATGTGGCTCACTTAATTCAAGTCTTTTTAAGGTGAATTATGCAGGCTTAGCAAAAGGATTTATGCTTTAATGCCTTACGGACCGACTTCATTAAATCAGTGGCTACATTTCGCCATCGCTAAAATCTGTCCATCTTTTTTTCAAAGTAATGGTTTTCAGTCGTGATCCTCGGGATGCAGAGTACTGCTGGTTTCAAATCCTATCAGCTATTGAATTCACCTTGCTTCCTAGTTGTAATTAGCCTCTGTTTGGCTGTCAAGCATGAAAACCAGCAGGGCTCTGGGTCCTGAAAAACACTGATGTAGCGCATAATGTCTCCTCTCCTTTTTTTAACATCCCAGAAGGGGAATACCTGCTCCTTTCTTTTACACTGTCTCCCTGCATAATGTATAAAGTGCACATTGCTCACACAAATGGCTCACACCACTGGCTATGTAATAAAGGGTTGTGTGCGAATGTGGCTGACTGATATCATTCCATTTCCTCTGGCCTGGAGGGTCTGAAGGAGCAGCAGAGACAAGACAGACACACTCCATCCAGTAAATACTCTTTTCACGGCTGGATTTTATTATTTTTTTTTCCTCCTTCTCTGCAGATTTGCTGCCTAAGTCGGTGGAAAGTGTCTTCATCTTCCAGGAGGCGAGCGAGGGAGAGCAGAACGCGGCCGCGCCGACATTCGACGCCATCGTAGTGGAGCAGTGGACCATCATTGATGTGAGTGGAGAGGTGTTTCTTTTTGTCACAGTGTCACAGGTTTTGCTCTCTCTGCCACCAGTGGAGAGGAAAATCTGAGGGAATTTGTGCATCGTTTTTTTTTTTCAGCACATACTGTACGTGCTGCTGGTTTGGAAAGGCAGGTTCACTAAACATAATACCCGTGTTAAAAGATGCATAGTGGCACATTTAGCCAGGGCTGGGTCATGTTGTGATGATATTATCATGTTGCCACTCCGATCCACCTTTCAGTCTCCCGCTCAATAAATCAAAGAAACAACCTGAATGAATGAGTCATAAATAAGAAATAAGGAATACTGATGTTCCCATACGGGGCAGGAAGCGTCACTCATTGGTTTGATGGGAAAGAAAATGCTATGGCCTTTCCAGGCACCAGATCTCAGCTCGATTGAACTCTTATGGGAGATCATGTGTTAGACAACATCAAAACACCAAATGAGGTAATATCTTTTTATGAGTGTGGTGTTTGATCCCCCCAGTGTGTTGGTCCGTCCTATAACTTGTCACCCGTCAGTAATGCTTATATCAGTATTGTAGTATTCAACGAATACATTTAACTTACATCACTCAGATCTATTTAGAGGACAAATCCACTTTAAGAGTCTGCTGGTCTTGTATTGAAATCAGTTGTCACTCGGATATTGTGCCTTCCCGCCCCCTCCTCGCTCTTCAGCCAACCATTCTCCCAGCAACCCGAAAGGCAAATCTGGCAAATCTCAATTTATGGGACATGTGTTGCGGTTGCTTGTCTTATCAGGAGCAAACAAGCCCTTATCTGCCCGCCGATTAGTGTCTCTCCTCAGCACAAGTTCCAAGTTGGAAATTGATTTCTGTCTGAGTTGAAGGGTTTGCAGCCATTTCATTGCTGATCATCTGTATGTATGCGTGTGTGTGTGTGTGTGTATGTGTGTGCATGTGTCTGCAGCTGTATGTGCATGTGTTTGTGTCCGCTAAGTGTGTGCGGATGGGTCGGGTTTTCGTGTGTCTGTATGTGTTTGCCGATGCTATCTCAGTAATTGAATTTAGACTTTTTGCGGCCCGTGGCTTTCCAAGTGTGAAAGGAGACTTTTGTCCCCAATATGTGGCTCTCTGATTGTCCAGCGCGGCGCTGATGGCCACATGTGCCAATAAAAAAGGCTCAGTCGCCTGGCGGCAGTCATCTGGCGGCAGCAGCAGCAGCAGCAGCAGTAAGACCTCCCCTCCTCTGAGATGAATGGTAATGTGGTTACAGCTTAATGGATTTCAAAGCCTCCTCAGAAAATTTCGGCGAACGACACTGAACCGACACCCAGTGTTCCAGGAGATCCAATCAACTGTTCCACTGGGACTTCATCAAAAACTGTTTCACCCGAGCGATCTGCACCATGCCAAATCAGATTGACAACACACTCTTTCACAAAGGGCGACCAGGGTCTCACATCATCCCCATTCATTCATTGTGATAACTGCCGAAAATTGATATGCAAAGTATCCTCACAGCTCATTATTGTTTCAGTGCTGGGATAATTACAATGAAAAATAAGGCTGAATATTGATTGCGGGTATTTTTTTTTCTATTTCTTCTTCTTCATATACGTCATCATCTTTTCTCCTTAATGCTTTACAGTTTTATTTATCAAAAAGTCTGACAGGTGTTTGGATGTATGAAGCTTACAGCGGAAGAGGCAAACAAGCTGTTTCACAGAGGGCATGCAATCATTTACATTGTCGTAAAGTGGGAGTGTATCATCTCAGGGACGGTGTCTGTTCGCTTTCAAGGGTTTTAATTGTTTCTCCAATAAATGATTTACAACTAATCAGAAGATCTGCTTGTGAAAAGTGCAGAGGTTCTAACGGCGTCAGTTCTACAGGTGGAATTTATTAAAAACAAAAAAAGGTGACACACATGAACATCAGAGGTGTGGAAATCAACGATATCCGTCATGACAGCGATGCATGGATGGAAGAAGGTGATTCAGGGAGGATGTGAGTTCTAGGAAGCAAAGAGACAGGCTGAGCACAGGTCCGGGAAGGAGCAGGTGAACATCATCAGCTGACCACCCACTCATGTCTGCCAGTCCCCTGCTGGGGTTGGACAGGAGAGCCTCCAAGACTGTGGGAGGGGTGTCACATAAGGCTGAGATCAGTTTGCATCATTAGAGAAAGGTTTGCCATAACAAAACCTTCTTTTCTTTTATTTCAGCGTTTTTATTAGTTTACAAGGTGTTTCTTTTGTGCTTAAAGGAGCTATTTGTAAAGTCTGCTATTGCTACATAGCCAACATTAGCATTAACAGCTTTTTTCTTACCAGTCTAGAAGAAACGTTGCGAGTTCAGCATCAAATTTCATTCCTTTACTCGCCAAGAGCCGTCTCCAGAAAGAAACACCAACGTTAACTGCTGGTTCTGTCGCTGCCTCTCTTCTCTTCTCTGAAATTAGCATGCTAACCTTTCTCATCACTTTCCGATAGCGAGTCACTGAAGCCTCCAACGTGCCCTGAGGTTGTATTACAACCTCTTGTATTATAAAGACAAAACAATGGATCACCAACACCTGCTCCCGGGAAGAAACCGCGTTCGGCGGCAGAGAAAATGTTGAAATAGCCCTTTTAATCAGCCTTGCTTGTAAATTAGGAGAGAGGTCACAGGTCTAATGCAGAAGAACCAGATCATGTGATCACATTTTTAATAAAAAACAAAGCCTGAGTGGAAACACCAGAGTCAAGTGTAACAGCCGGCTGGGTGGAGGGACGGATGTGGATGTGGGGGCTTTGGAGTTGTTTAAAAGCACCTTTGATGGAGTTGTGCTGAGTAACAAAAGCAACAAGTAATATTCTTTAGCTGTTCATTATTTTTTCAATGAGTAATATGTAGTGAGTTATTGATTACGTTTTTTTAGTAACTTGCCCAACACTGGTGAACGAAGACGATACATCTCTCTCTTTTGTAAAAGATCATTTCAGTCATTAAGATGGAACCAAGAGGCTCCCATATGAAATTTAAAAAAACATTTATCTTATACATTAGATTACAAATATTTAGTTTATTACCAAATGATGAAAAACTGGTTCAGTTTTCTTTAAATGCACTGTGATAAGACAGTATTGAAGTACAATGATAAACAGTCAACAACTGCGACAAAAACCAGACGTTGTTACATGTGAGACAAACAAAAACTCATGGGTCGCAAGATTCTGACTTCAAAACAAATCATATCATAAAAGAAAATGAAAGAAGAAGACAAGCGACAAAAAATGAATGTCGAACTGACAAACTAAGATGCAAGTGTTGCAGAAACGGTTTCTGCTAAATGACATCAGATCACAGCCAGGAGGAAAACGGCACAAAAACAGAGAAATGCATAAATAAATTAAAAATAAATTAAAAGCGTACATACAAATAAATGGCTGCATGTCCTCTGCACAAAAATGCCATCAGTGCTAGAGAGCTAATGCAGACATTTCCTGAAGCTTTTGTTTCCCATGAGAAATGAGAAAGAAAACTATTTTGGACAGATGTCCTAAATACATATGAAGATTGTAGCAGTCGCCTGGACACAGTGGGTTTTTTTTTTCCTGAGCAAAATGACCTGAATAGGAGCCATATGGACGGTGGTGACGTGCCTCAAAATGAATAACTCATCAAGGGTCTCTGCTATGAAACTCCAATTAGGACCAGCTTCTCATCTCTTTTTTGTCCTGTGGGAAAATCAATACAGGAGCTGCCATGGAGCTAATGTGCTGAAAGCTCTCTCCCCTATCACCGAGCTTCACAAGAGCAATAACCAAACAAAACATGTCTTCAGACCTCAGCTAGCGCTGCTCTTAATATGTTGGCTCACAATGAGCTGCTGCAGGAGAATTTATTTATCAGGAGGGACAAAGTGCATTAGCAGGAAGGTGTTGTGTTTCAGTCTTTGTGTATCCACATAAAACAGTAAGAGTGCACCAGAGTCACAAAAACACCCGTGTATGTGTGTGTGTGTGTGTGTGTGTGTGTGTGTGTGTGTGTTTTACTAAAAGATAAACTCATATTCACCTCAGTGCGGCTGACATGTACGAGGACTCTGGTGTTTCTAAGACTCTTTTCAGCTTCTCTTTCATATCTTCTTAAAATGTTGTCTATGGCACCATTATCCACTTCAGCTCTGCCAAGCCCAGGCAGTAGGTCCATTATGATGCATCCAGCACATGTTGTGCCGAATTATAAATTCTTAAGATCATACAAAGATTTTTACAAATAGATCTAACAAGTCGATCTAAAGGGGAAATTTAGAGATTATTAGATTGTGTGCAGAATATTTCCATCTGATCTGCCACAGTCTAAGCCTCATATAAGCTTCAAAGAACTGTACATAAAAAGTGTTTATAAACTGAATAGCCTCAGTGGAGTAATTCAAGTGGGACGCTAGTGGCTCTAGAGGGAGCTGCATGAAGGCTGAGCAGTTGGGGCTGAAGACAACAAGTTGGAAAATGATGCGCGGAGTTAGACAGAAGTGAGTTTACTGCACTTCTGTAGTCTGCTCCTCGCCTCTGCTAGCAGCTTGAGGCTACATTAGCTGATTCAAGCATGATACACCCAAATCTCTGACCGAACTGTCGACAGCTGAGCGGGTGATGTCGGCAACAGATTTTGACAAGGAAGAAGAATGACTGGAATAATAAAGCTGATATCTCTGGCCCCATTTAGATGCATCTGATCACAAGTGGACAGCTCTAAGTTCAGAGGGGAACACACCCAAGATGAATTTGAAGACGCATTTAAGATCTGATCACTCCACCATCAGACCACCTCCGGGTCTGGGCTGCATGCGGCCTCATTCTTGTAACAACATAATGAACACAAATGTGTGCTGGGCCACATTGAAGGACCGCCTTAAAAAGGGGACTCATATTTTACACTGTTTAATTTGAAGTTTTGATATCAATAAGATATATTTGTGGTTTTAAGATCTCTCTGGAGCTCTAGTAACAACGGGTCGGTGAGCCAATCGGATCAAATAAAAATAAAAAAACAAATCTTGCAAGGTTGGATTGTGGGACCATGTGGGCGGGGCTTGGGGCATGGCTGAGGGCGTTGACTGGTTTGTTGTGACATCCTAAAGTCACAGAAGTCCTGACGGCTGGTTTTAAGGCTCAGTTTCTGAATACAGGCTGTGTGCATTTCTCTGTGGACTGAGGCTTTGATACTTTCACAGTATTAATATAGAAGCTAGACCTGATCTATAATCAAAAAAGACATGGAAGTCACATTTTATACAATATGGGAATTTTAACTAACGTCCTCTGCCACAGTCTAATTAGTCTCATTATGAGTGAGCATGAATGAATGTGTTTATTTGCATATAGAGCGGGGAAGTTGAGATCCTTTCACAAGTGGTCACTCGAGACGCATGTGGAGACACATTTTAATGCCGGGTCTGAACAGGGCCTCTGTTTCTGCTGCATCCATGTTTGTCTTTTTTTTTTAAACTAATGTGTTTTGGACAGAGTTGACAGCAGGAATGCGAAGTTAAATCGGAACAGCACTCTAGCAATTTAGTAGCGCACATTCATAGTCGGGAGACTTGTTAGAGACAGATTAAAGTCCTCACTTTTAGTGCCTTGTATTGGTCAAGCTTCAAAAACACTGAATCCTTTATTTGCTAAGATGCAGCTGCATTAAGACACATGTTCCACAGACTGTGCACTTCTCATGATAAAGTAAATTAACTTGACGTGTTAACTCAGGGAAGTGTTCCTGCTCAAGAGGTCTGTAAAGAATCATCTTCCGAGGATCAACACACCCAAATCACAAAAGAGCATATTTTTACCTAGTTGTATCCAGCCATGCTCATAATCTTGACTCTATGTGCCATGTGTGAATGTGCCATCACCCCAATACAAGGCGGGTGAGTGGAATTTGAGCAGCACAAACTAAAGTCCATTCACCTCCATTTCAGGGTGACAGCACAAATCTCACAATCCCCCAGAGCTCAACATATAAAAGTGAAATGATGCAGCTCGGTCGACACGAGCAGGTGTGTTTGTGACTCTAATTAAGCGCAGCAGAGATGCAGCATGGCTCCGCTACTGTAATCACGGTTCTTCAAGACAATGATTACTTCTGTGCAGTGGTTACCAAGGCTTTATACATAACTTAGAAAAATGGTTAGAGCAGAAAACAAGATGGATTGCAAACTAGCTCCCTGGTTAGCACAAAAAAAAAGCTTTTGTTTTTGGGTTTTATTACGCTGCTAGAACATGGAAAATAACTGCTGTTTTATGAGTTTGGTGTTTGCAAAATGATTTAAAGTTAAAACAGTTTTCTCTCAGATGGATAGCACAGGATCTTAATGCAGATTTCATAAATGCTTTCGTTTCTCGAGATGAGCAGCTTTTTGAGCATGTACCGTCTGTACATAGTTTTTGACTTTCCACTTGAAGACTATGGATATCACAGCATGACTCTCAGTGAGAAAAATGTTCTCTCAACCGCTTCAAGCACCGCAGTCTGATGATGTCGCAGGCACGCTCACTCCTCCTTGATCTTGACAACTCGTAACCCAAACGGCAAACCAGGGAAAAACAAACTACAGGGGGAGTTTAGAGAAAGTGTCCTGCAGGAAGACGCACTAAAAGTTAATATCAGCGGAGTTCACATTTAAGGAATGGCACTCCAAAGTCAAAGCAAGTGAAAGGAGCTTAACAGAGCTGACATTGTTGTCACTCAGTCCCAGAATTCACCAGCATCCCCGGCTTTGAAGAGCAGCACTTCACAGTCTTCAGAAACTAAATTATGTCTAAAATGGGATTAGGGCCCCACATCACAGCAGTGGTGTGGCAGGGAGGAATCTTTGAAGCAATAGTTTTAAGACATAGACGAAGGACACCTCAGATCCACACATGAAGATATAGTGTGTGTGTGTGTGTGTGTGCGCTCAAATCAGGTTCACACAAAAGCCACCTGCTACAGAGCATCTTCCTCTGGCTTCACTAGAATCACTCCCGCGGTCGGTGCAACGAACACAGGATGCAGATTTGTAGATTTCCTTCTAATGTCAGACCTCACACATCACTCACAGTGTGCAGTATATGTTGTATCACACGCTCTGTGTCTGTGTGTGCATGCTGAGGCCTGTGTGTTGTGCAGAGAGTCGATCATCGACATGAATTGCCTGTCCACGATATCTCTATCCCCTCTGACTGAGGTGAGAGAAGAGGTGACCTAGATAGAAGGAGAGTAATTTGCACTGTCCGTGCTAGTGAGAGATCACGCCCGCTCTGTCAGACAACGTGACGATGATGCTGATAGCTGTAGAGGGGAGGGGAAGGCTTCGGTTTATAGGGTTCAGTTGTTTATGTGCAAGACATAAGACACAAGTAATAACATGTACCCTAGAAGTGACAGTTTTATTATGAATGTTCAAGCTGCAGTGGTTGAAAACATACAATGGGCATCAAGTGCTGTGCTGTATTACTTAGAGTTTCCATTTTGAGCTATTTCATACCTCTACTCCTCTACATTTCATCTTACACAAAAGAATATGATAAGCTTATTAAATACATGGCATTGTTAAGGCTTATCCCTGTGGTTACCACACTGTTTGGCTTTAGATCCCTTACAAAAAGTATTGAAATGTGATCATTTCCACCAAAGAGTGATTGTTGAACTGAATCTCAAAAGAAGTGAAAAAATAAATACAGATTAAAATCTGACCGCATATGAGGTAGTTAAAACTAGCTCCACCTCCTTACGCATCAGTAACAATCTAATCATGTAAGATATAAAATATGTCGGTCACATGGGCCATTTCTCTGCAGAACAAGTACTTTGGATACAGTGAGCGCATTTTGCTGATGATACGTTCATGCTTTTACTTATAAGATTCTGAATGCAGCACTTTCATGTCTGATGGAGTATTTTTTACATTGTTGTATTGGTGCTTTTTAGTAAATGACCTGAGTACATCTCCCACCACTGATCTAGCTACCATATCATGGAGGTCCTCAGAAACAAAGAGGAAATCTGAACTGAGTCCCTGTGGTGTGCATGCAGTTAATGTTATGAGTAAAAGTGAATAGTCTGATCAGGCAGAGTTGAGCCTGAGCTGAGGTGAACATGACAGAGAAACTGGCATGTTTTTTATCTCTTGTTCCAAAGTAGGTTGTGGTTAAAAGAGTCAGCTCAGTTAACCTAAAAAAACATCTGGTATTTACCTAACTACCTGGCAGGCTAATTTAAAAAAGCAGTAAACAGAGACACAGAGAGGAACTCTGGGCCCCCCTGTCAGAATTTTGCTCCTGGCCCTCTCTTTTATTTGAATAATATAATTAGGGCTGCTGCTTTAAAGTTGATGACTTGTCTGATGATCTCTCTCAGAAAGCCCCCCCCCCCCACCCTCCCATTTGAATCATCAGTTTCAAACATCAAATGCTCACATTTTTATTCTCCCTGCAAAAGTGCCTAATAAAAGCTTTCACTGACACATGATGAACAGTATAACTCCATCCCCTGGCTGATCCTTTGTTTTTCTAACCGCCTCATCATGTGTTATCAGGCTGCATAGTTTAGTCTTGACTCCAAAGTAGACTAATGCCTCGTAAATGTCTAAAGTTTGGATGTACTCTGTATGTCTTCTATTAAAGTTTATTATTGCTGCGGTAATGCAGGTTTAAGCCAAGAAAACATCCCTTGATGGTGCCAAGGCATTGGACAAATTACAATTGTGACCTGATGATGATGCTAGATGAAAGGTAAGGTGATCAAATTTAATTTGATTCATGGTGTGGGCATCATGGATGTCTGCAGCAGATTTTATTGCAGTCTAGGCAATATTTGTTGAGATAGTTCACTCTAAACCACTAATGTAAACCTCAGGGTGGTGCTAGAGGAAGAGTCAGGGGATCACCCAAGTCAGGAAAATACACCTTTTAAGGACCATGAATATATGTTCAAGATTTTATGGCAATCCACCCAATAGTTGATGAGATAATTTCAGTCTGGGCTAAAGTGGTGAACCAACTGTCCAACATCGCCACTCCTATAGCATGGCTACAAACACAGAATCAACCTAAATAAAATAATACAAATAAAATGAATAAATAGCAAATAAAATAAAGTAAATGACTAAATAATAATAAAAAAAATCCCCTATATAAACTAGCTGCATATAGCCCTATAAAGCTCTATATACCCTATGATTTTAGACTCTTAGACTTAGACTATAGACAAGAAGTTCCAGAAAAATGTAAAATCTATATTTACATGGCAAACGTGATTCGCCTGAAAGCTCCAGAACAGTTATTGAATAGATCTTGTGGTGAGATTGTTTTGCCAAGCTGGTGAGAGGTTTTCATCCATGCTGAGCAACAAGCTTATTATCTAAACAAAAGTGAGCAGATGTAGCAACAAGGAATAGATTTTAAAATGCACAAATATAAAATATTAATGTTTTATGTTTTTTGAAAAGAACCAATTACACTTATAAAGGGATGCTGGAGTGCTTTAAATCACAGAGGATGCTGAATTTTCTGTTGCTGTGACAACACTCCGGGTTGAGCGAGCTCATCAGGAACAGTATCTGAACGCCCCTTTTTTGAAAAAGGTATTTGCTTCATCAGTACTGGACTGCGTCTGCAAAGCGTTTAAACCCCAAAATTCAGCCACATTCAGAGCTGGTGAAAAACAGCATTATGGTTTGTTATGTCTATGTCTTGCAGAGCTGGTGGAGGGGCTTTAAATAAAAACAATAGATGTGTTTTTGTTGAGCTGACTCTCACAGTGCACTATGAACTTTAAGTTGACCTGCAGCTGCACCTTCCTTTGCCGTAGGCCTGAAAATAAACTTGCTCAATCTCCATAGCTTTTCTGAAAATGATAAGGAGGTGGTTGAGCAGCAAAAAAATGTCAGACTTAGATGTGTGTTCTTGCCTGATGTTTTAGCTGTCATGAGTGAAAGCTAAAAATTGTTTTTTTTTTCCCCTCCCTGCTGAGATACCTTTTAGCAAGGGGCTTGTGTTCAACCGTGTGAAGATCTTAGGAAAAACCCTGATTTAATTTAAAGTAGCTTTGACCGAGGTGGTTACAGTACAGCTCCTCTGTCTTCTTACCGTGTGGTCCGTCTTTGTAGTCACTCAGATAACATCAAAGACAAAGATGGCGATGTGATTGCTTTGTTTTTTAGACTCACAGGTTGGTGCTGGAGTGCTGAGGCAGCAAGATGGCCCCGCATAATAAGTCAGGAAGAGCGGAGAGCCACACTCCAGGGACTGTGATTACCTCTCACCTGCTCCAAAGAACAGCAAGCCATTACAGAAAAATTATTTCTCAATTTACTTTCTGGGAAAGCTTTGAGAGAGAGCTTGTTTCTGGGAGTGGTTCCAACATAAACCCCCGAAAAATGTAGATGTGCGCCGCTCCCTGTAGGAACTTAGAAAGTAATGCTTGTGTAAATAATGTCTGGAGCAGTGTCTTGTGTTCTAACGATTAGCTCTATGTGACCTACAACTTAATATGCAACTGCTCTAAGTCTGTCTGTGCTTGTTCTGTCATCTTGGTCAATAAAAACCTGTGGAAGAGAAATGAGGCGTTGTGCAGTGGAGTGGGTTTAAGTGTTGTGACCTACAGTCTGTCTCATGGCAGACAATGAGCCCTGCATGCTGATCAGTCCCTGTCGTTCTTAGAAATGTTCTCACTTTTTAATTCTCTCTGTATGAATACAAACTATGTCCAGCTGCAGATGTAGGGATAATCATGGCAGGGAAGTATTGTAGTCTTAGACAGTAAAAAAAGACAGACCTAGCCTCAGTGACATCACCTACAGGTTTCTGAAAAGCCGTTTTGAAGCTCAGAGTAGGCTGCTCCGCCGTCGCCATCTTGGCAGGTGTTCATCCACCTGTCACTTAAATTATGCATAATTTTAAGTTATGCTGCCGTACAGTTGCCACGACTCTACCAAGCTGTAAACATGTTCATTTTCGGCTGTAAAGTTGGACATTTTAACATTGGGGTCTATGGAGATTGACTCGCTTTTGGAGCCAGCTTCAAGTGGCCATTTGGGGAAGTGCAGGTCTGTGTTGGCTTCGTGGCTCAGTCCTGGGATGTTGCCATATTGACTATAGTTGTGATCGTACTCGATCTGCACTTGTACTACTTGTATAGTAGTAGTTGTACAGTAGTAGCAGTCATTAACATAATGATAGTACGAGTATCTAGATGCAGTTGTAGTATTGTAGCATCGTTGTACCTGTAGTAGCAGTAGAGAACATTCATGTATAGTCAAACAAACATAGACACATAGTTGCTTCGGGACAATTGCCCAGCAGTAGTAATACTTGCAGCAGTGCAGTGGAAGTGCATCTGTCATCACTGTTGTAGCAGATATTGTTGTTATGATAGTATAGTAGTAGGAGCTGTGATGGTAGCATTTGCTGGACAAATGGTTGTAGTTCATGTATTAGTAGTTGCTCTCATAGTTGCTGTTATAGAATTAACAGTATGACAGATGATGTGTTATTTAATCGTGTAAACAGTATTAGTAGAAGTTTAATCTAGTTTAATTTACATCCCCCCTTGAAATGTGTCATTATCATTATGATCGTAAGTAGCATCATAACACACATTTCTACACTGTAAAAATGCACTGCATTACAGTGTTAAAGTATTATACATCACTAGCATCCAGATGACCACAGCTAAAGCTTTTTATTTAGCTAAGGTACATGCATGTTTCCAGCTCCAATATCCAGAATCACCCAACACTTCATCAGTCAAACGTCATGTAACAGGCTCATGTGTATGAACCTGGCTGGTTTGTGATGTCACATGTAAAAAAAGGAGGAGACCAAAGCTGATGGTTCTGCCTTGGTTTTGTATTTCACTCTAAAGTTTTGATTTGGCACCAGATGTACCTGAGTGTGTGTGTGTGTGTGTGTGTGTGTGTGTATGTGTGTGTGTGGTGGTTCCCTGAGGGACAAAGGGACACTCGTGCAGCGCAGCCTCTCTGTGATAAGAGGCAGATGAAGGCAGCTGTACAGCACATGCACATGAAACCTTTGGCTGGTGCAGCTTTAATTAGAGGAGATTTTCGCACTTCGCAGTACGGTGACGGCTAATGTAGTGTGTGTAGGTGTGATGTATTCTCAAGACTCTGTTCTTGAGCAGTTGATCAGTGCACTATGAATAGGCTCTGTGAAGTTCTGTGGTGTGCTTTGTTCATGTTGACTGCCTTCTTGACTCATATCAGTACTCACCCTGCACCACAGAGAGTAACGGTCTGGAATTTATGTAAAAAAGGGTAACGGCCTGAATGCTGAGACTTTTACTCCGCTCTTGTCTTCCCAATGATATTTATTTTGCATAGTCACCAACTTTAGACATGCTTTTAGGAATACAGAGCCATTCCTTCAGGTCTCTTAATGCCTCTATGTGAGGGTATGTTTTTCTGTGTGTGTGCGTGAGAATGCAAATGTTGTTTTAAGTACGAGCAATCCGACCAACTCGTGTTGTGGTTTTTCATTTTCAGCAGGTGCCTAACATGAAAAGAAGGGTAAACCACACGCACACGCTCCGAAACGGGTGTGTTTGTCGGTCGCTGTGTCTGTGTCGTCTGAAAGTACATGAAGCAATATGTGTGTATCTCAGTTTAAATAATAACATTTAAATTGTTGTGCTTCATCCATTCTGGATTCAAATCCATCACTGAGACAGTGTGTGGCTGTGGCTCATTTGACGGGGCTTAAATAGCACAAACCACATTAAAATGTTTGCCTCAAAGTGAGCAGTTTCACATGAGCAGTCTATTTACTCAAGGACTTACTGATCTGACAAATACTTGTCACGAAGAGACGGTTGCCATGTTGACTCACGGCAACCTGGGAGTTTCTGTAACGGTTGATTTATGTCTCGGTTTACCAGTAACCCGTGTGCACTGCTCTTGGAAAACAACCTCTCAGGCACGACATTGTATAACAGCCATCATGTCTGAGAGGGAAGGTTTTTTTTTTTTAAACTGAGATTTGAGTGATGCTGACCACGTTGATTACATCTCATAGCTTGAGCTGTAATCACAGTAGTGAATGCCCACTGCTGCATAATGTGCGTGCATACTGCTCATTGTGCTGTGTATGTACGTAGTGTTTAAGAGGAGAAGGATCGGGGACTGCGTGCAGGTTTAGAGCTGTTTGTTAGAGCAGTTTGATTGTAGGTTGTGATGGACGTCTTGTTTTCTTCACAGGGTCTGCAGGTGAAGGCTGATTATGTTCCTCTGCTACAGTCCCTCGCCACGTACGGATGGAGACTCACCTGTGTGCTGCCAACTCCCATAATCAAGACTAACAGGTAATCACCCTCATGTGACTATTAGAGGGGCAGTTAGTAATGTATGACCTCTAACGACCTCTGTTGGCAGCCAGCGGGAACTGCAACAAGAGCAACTACAAGCCTTTTGCTCCTTTTTACTGTTTTTACGAGTGTCTATAAAAAAGTATTGACAAGTAAACACAACACAGTGATCTCCATTTCCACTTCTAAAAGCAATTAGCGGCAGCAGTGGTGATTTAAGTGTGTCCTATATCCTATGGGATGAATACTTACGCACACATGTACCTACACAAGTATTATATTTGTAATTCATTTATATAGGTCTGTTTTCATTTAAACATTAAAAGGTAATTTTCTGTTCATCAGGGTAACAAAAGCAGCCACATTAAATCATATTTAATTCAGTGTTGGCACTGAATATGTGATGTAAATACTTAAAATTATATGTTGAGTGTTTTATTTCATTTTTATAATTCGCCCTTTTGGTGCTAAATCTTTAGCTCACATCAAGGCCTAATATCAGGTGGAATTTGTACATAACAAGGTGCCTCTGTCCTGTGAAATATACTTGAAATATAAAACATCACTCTATGACCTGACGATCTATTCAACAACTGCGACTTCTGCTCTTTGTCATGATGATCCTTTTAACAAAATAAAAGCAGGAACGCCACAATGTAAAATTACTCAGTTACAAGGAAAAGTCCTTCACCTAAAATGTCCCCACATACACTTACATCAGCACAATGCATACTGCAGAAGGGCTCTTTTCAGAGTGTTAAATTGTTATATATAATGTTATTGGTTCGGTATTATTGATGCATTAACATGTTAATAGCATTTTAAATTTGTAGCCAGAGCTGATCATAAGTTCTGTATGAAAAGCCTTAATCTGCAAAGAAGAAGTATAATGTTCTTTAAAGTGCTGAAGGAAAGGCAAGTTTTTATAAAGCACCTTGCATCAACAAGAGCCAAAGTGCTTTTTATCAGACATTAAATTGCAAGGGCAACATTAAAAGAGTTATTTGAGTAGGATTTCAAAAGAATAAAAAACAAATAAAAAGAAAAATGGAAAAACACAGTTTTCAGCATTTTGCCAGTATAACCTGAAGTGACAGCTCTGTGTCAATGCCATGTTTAGAAAGACAGAATATAGATTTTTCTTTTTTACTAAAATCTCTGTGAATAAAAGTGAAAATGAAAAAATCACACAATCACACAAGATCTTTGAAGTAAAGGAGTCAAGCTGAAAACTGGCCACTTCCTGTATATGCCTCAGTATACCTGTGAAAACTGCAGCCTGGTGTAAATTATCACACACACACATTGTCTGTTGAAGTTATTGTTCAAAGAAATATGACAGCTTTTAGAAGGAATTGACCTAAATCTGTGCCAATTTGGACTGAGCGTTGAGCCGACCAGCAGCAGCTGTGAAAGTTTAAAAGCAGCAGCTCTGACTGTTGGTGGAAAATCTCTTCACAGAAATGTAATGGTTCCTCAGCTAAGCTCGTGCTGACTCATCACTCATGGCTGCTAGATGAGTGTACATCCGCTTATGGTCAAAGGCCTTGCGTGTTCTCAGACACACTGAAGAGATTCACTGCAAAACAGAATTTGTTCCTCAACATGCTGATAATGTGCTAAACCAGTGGAATATTTCACTCCAGTACGGCCCAGGATGGCTCTCTGTGACACTGCAAACCAGTCTTAGAAACCACTCATAGGTATTTAAGAATAGAAATACAACAAAAACAAATATAGTCAAAGGCCTTCATGATCAAACAGACCTGCTTTTGCTTTAAATATTTCAATTAAGTAATGTTTTGCAGTGATAACGATAAGATAATTAGTCTACATGCATGCACAGATCTGCACCAAGATAAACACATTTCCAAATAAGGCTGCAGGCAGCTTTTGGGCCTTGACTTGAAGCAACTGTGAAACTTCAATAGTGATTGCAAATTAGAAAAAGACGAAATTCCTTAAACAAGAGTTTAGCAATAAATATTGTGACAGTGAATTGGCAGAGTAACAAGGAAACTGGATCCTAGACTAGCTGTCTGATAAGTTCATTGTCCTCTGTGTCAGGAAGAAGCAAATTATTTCTGGTGAAAGATCAACATTTAGTCCCATATAAAGTGTTTACTAATAGCAGCAAAAGTAACTTGTTGCATTACTTTCGTTAATCAGCTGTCAGATATGTCAAACATGCTTTTAAACAACTCCATACACGTCACATCTGTATTTAACACATGTGGAAATAGAAAACAAGGCACGGCAGTTTGACAAGCAGCCCTACAATATGGAGGGGTGTACTTTAGTTTCAGCTTAAAACAATACTCACATGCCCACATCTATGTTGAAAATGGGGGAATATGAGGAAGAGGTGGAACTAATATTAAAAAAATCAAGTGGGTATTTTCCAAATTTATGATTATTTTAGAACCAAATTCCCACTTTCTATCCTTCTGCAATTCAGGAAGAAATAGTGAGGTTCGTACTAAAAAGACGGTAACATCGGAGCGTCCCCACTCCAGACTCCTCACTGTCAGACTGCTGAAGCCTCATATTAGCTTCAGCTAAACTTCATACTGCATTTCTTATTTTTGACCCCCTTCACTTATATTGAAAC
Organism: Seriola dumerili; assembly: GCF_002260705.1. NCBI lineage: Eukaryota > Metazoa > Chordata > Actinopteri > Carangiformes > Carangidae > Seriola > Seriola dumerili. The sequence goes on along the minus strand of NW_019175011.1, from coordinate 16,416 downwards.
CGTTTAAGAGAACTCTTTGTGGCCAGTGATTATAGCCACCAATAACTCTTTCTGTCTACATACGAACATGTAAATATTGTTTTGAGGTAGACATGAATAATCCTTTAATAATATATGTTGTCATGTGTCCCACTGATGAAGTGTGCATGTAGCATTTCCATGCACTGACCGTCTGTTTGCTCTGCCCCCACCTCTCCTGGTCATGTTTGCTGCTCTTTCAGAACACAGCTGATTAATTACCTCTCTATTTTCATCCTTTGTTTTCTTCCCCACCTTCCCTCCCTCTCTCCTCTCTTTCAAAATGCCACAACGCAACAGCACAACATGGCTAATTAATCAGAGTCGGCCTAGATACAGTACAAGACGGAGCTCATTTCTCCCCCTGCCTGCAAAACATTTCTTGCGCACCGAAATAATGGTTGATGATCTATTTCAGATTAGCAATACTCATTACACTTGTTTTCGTGGTGTTGACTCCTCCATTTTTAAATAGCAAATTTGTAAATGCACGCTTTTTGTAGTCTGAGGGTTTGCAGGCTGCACTTCATCTGGAGGGGTCGGATAAGTGTCAGTGATCTCAGCAGCGTCTGAAATTAATGCTAACTGGTGCTCAGCAGCTTCTCCACACAACATTAATTCATGTAGTTGTCTCAGAGCACGCATTCATGTTCGCCGCATTCAATTAATGTGGATGGTAATTACATTTCAGAGCCATTTACTACAGCAAATGTGAATTTCTCTGCATTAACTATGATGCGGTGAACATACAACAAGGAAACAAGAAGGCTGAGAAAAATTAGTTAATTATCGCAGGCATCTCACTTTGCTGGAGTCTAACTAGTGATCAAAAGATGCAACATTATAGAGTCTTCATCTTAGTTTTATGGAGGAAAGATTGCAATTCAGTTGTAGCGGCAGGTTTGTTGTGTCAGGTTTTTTTTTTTTTTCATTTCAAGTGGCAGTTTCTCTCCCCAAAGATGAAGCCACCAACAGGTACATTCACCTATAAATAGTTGCAGGCTATTGCTGTACTATATGGCTTCAAGTTATAATAGTGTGGCTGACACTGACAGCCAAGAGCAGGTTCAGTAAAGGCCTGTAATTTTCTAAGCCATCCACTCCTTTCTAGCTTAATGGGCTGGGGCTTTTGCTGGGAAGTTTTCAGCTGTGATTCGCACAGGAAGCCGTCCAGCATTCTTGACAGCCTAGAAAATAGCATATGGATAAACGGTGGAAGGAAAGAGGTAATGGAAAAAAAAAAAAAAAAAGTTGTGGTGGGCTTTGGATGGTTTGTAAGCCCTGTGCTGGAGGAGTCTCAAGTCCATTTGATGTTGAGAAAGGGAAGATTTGTAGTAGGCTTTAAGGGTTCTCCTGCGATCATAAACCTGCCATCTTTCCTCATGTGCAAGGTTGAGCGGGCAGCTTAACTTCAGACAGCATGTAACCTTTACGTGTGTGTGTGTGTGTGTGTGTGTGTGTGTGTGTGTGTGTGTGTGTGTGTGTGTGTGTGTGTGTGTGTTATTGGACTTGTGTCAGATAGCAGCACAGGAAAACATATCTCCTTTTAAACCATGTCCAATAATAGCAAAAGAGAAATAGAAGGAACAAAGCAGAAACAAACAATATAACTGTCAGACATCAGGCTGTCGCGAGAGATAAGAGCAAAGAGGTAAAACTCAGCGGGTAGGTAGTTAGTGAGAGCACATTGGGCAAAAAAAAAAAAAAACGGGGCTGTTTATGACAAAGATGAGCAGACGAAAGTGTGGGAGTAAGCGTGAGAGACAGGAAGCCCACTCAGAAATGAATCTGCATTTCCTGCCACGATTAATCTGTCAGCGCGAGTACTTGTGCAGATTATCCTCCTCAGAACACAGGGGTGTGACATGTGCATGGGATGGAGGATTATGTTTGGGGAATTGAGGGAAAAAGGAAGAAATACATGATCTGAGAAGTAGATGTTCACAGACATTCAGGCAAACTTCAATATCAGCCTCTTAGCATGTGAACAGACTGTTTCCCTGCACGATTCAAGGGAAAGCGGGTGAAACGACACTGATAGGCGACAGCAGTAAAGAGGTTGGGCCGCAAATGTGAACATATATCCTTAAACTGTCGGATAAGAGAGTGAAGCATGGGCAGTGGCCAGCAATCATCTCACTATCTCGTCGGAAGGTCAGTAAGAGTGTGGATGACTGTGTGTTATCCCAGGATTTAACTCAGATGAATTGTGCACATATATCTTGGAGTGCTGCAGCACAAAAAAAACAACAATGAATTATAAATAATCTGTCAGGGTTTCTGAATGTCTAAACCTTGAAAAGCCAATGGGAATAACATATTTCCCTCTCCCATTCTCGTGTTGTTTTAAATCATTTCTAAATAAATTAGTGCCAAAAAAAGTAAAGGTGCTTGATTCAAGAAGTAAAATAATCTCAGAGTCTTGATGAATTGCCAACATTGTCAGCTGATGTTCTCTTCTCTTTGTGTTTCTCTCTCTCTCTGTGTCCTCATCTTTCAGTGATGGAAGTCTGTCCACCAAGCAGATTGTTTTCCTGCAGAGACCCGTGTTGGGCCGAAAGAGGAGGGAATCCAAGGTATTTGACCTCACATTCCTCTCTGTATTTCTTGGCTAATGTGAGGTCTCCCACCAGTCCTTCTGTCACCTGCTCACCATATATCCAAAGCCAACATTACCTTTTGCCTCCTCCGATTCAACAGCTGGTTTTAGTAGTACACAAACGCACACAACAATGGACAAACGTGAAGGCGCTCTTCTCTGTTTGAGATTCTTCTGTAACCGACAGATGTGTTGTTTGGGGGAAGGAGGGTTGGTCATGCTGTCTTGGCGACCTTGAATAGTGGTGATAAACTATAAAGCTAACCTTTGTCCGCAGTGGAATGAATCCATGTTGACGCTTCCTTTGACCCGAATTTAAACTGCCATCACAACAACAAATTTAATAGGCTCTAAGACTCCGGGAATTGCTAACGTTAACAAGATTTTCTTGACCAGAGTTTATCTCAGTTCTCTATATCCCTGCAATGTGTAGAACCCTGCAGAAGTTGTTCAAGTAATTGAGGACCTATTGCATTAAATTTTGCCTGTTTGTTTGGTCAGACTGAAGGCCTTGAGGGCAGCAATAACTCCCCTCAAAATGGCCTCAATTTCCTTCCGTGCATCAATGAGACTCATTTGAATTAGCTAGTTATCCCTTTGCAATATTAGATCCACTGTGATCCATTCTTAATTAAGTCTGTGTGTAATGCTGTGTGCCCAAAAGCATATTTAAAGAGTTACAATGCATTCCACTAACATGCTAATCTAAATGTTTCAGAAATTGATCTTCAAGCCCCGAGGAAAGTCCAATAAGAACTGCATCAAAGACACAGCAAAGAACAAGAAGAAGAAGAAAACAAAAACTGAGAAGGACGCAGAAGATCCCAAGATTCTTGATGACAAAGAAAAGGTTGAGAGAGAGGAAGACAAGAGTAGGGTGAACGCAACAGACGTAGAGGCAGCGAGGGAAAGCGAGACACCGCTAGAAAGGGAATCGAGATGTGAGGAAGATAGAAACGTTGACGATGGGATTGAAATCAGCATAGAGACTGTGGAAGAGAAAGATGGAGGAGAAGAGACAAAAGGAGCAGAAAATGGCACAGAAGAGGAAGAAGAAGAAGCAGAAGAAAAGATAACAATGGATGGAGAGGGATCAACGGAGAATGGAGAGCCTTTAGAAAACGTCCGGGAAGTGGCAGAAACTGTTGCGACTGTGGAAACAGAGAACAAGACCAAAGAAGAGGAGGATGAAAGTGTAGCAGAAGTTGAAGCTGTGATTGAAAACGGTGTCGAGACGGATGAGGAGAAAGACGAGGGTGAAGAGAATGCGATCAAACACAAGACAGAAGAACCAGCAAGCGTGGAGGTCATCGCCAAGGAGATTGTGGCAGACTCACAGGCCACACTGACCAATCAAAGCCCAGAGGAGACTCAAGAGTAGCCCCAAGTCAAGGTTTTTCCCCGCCCTACCTCTCAAATTCCCCATCTTAAAAACTGGTTCACAGTGTTGTCCCTGATCCAAATTAATGGGGCTTCGATCCCCACCGCTGCAGCATTGTCCAAACCTGCCATCTTTCATAAACGATGTCCCCAACCCCAATCTGCAACAGTGTAGCTACAGAATGATTTCATGTGACTGCAGACATCAGTCCTACCATATAACCACACATACTGAATGTATATATCCAAAAACAGGCGGTGCTGGTGCGTGAGTCAATGTGGAGTCACTGGAATAACTGGATGAGGTTCAACAGGGTTGGTGAATATCTGCAAACAGGATGGGTTTTTGTTTTGCTCTAGAAGAATGAGCAACAACTTGAAGACCTGGTCACATCAGCACTTAAAACAGCTAAACTTTTCAGTGAAATCAGTTCATTCAAATGGAATCAGCATGATTAGTTGATAAGTTTTTGGGGGCAAAATAAATCTGCATTACTTCTTTGCATAAAGTTCAAATTCAGTAGAGTTGGACATCGATTTTGTGCTGCTAACCAAGAGCAACTCAAAAATGAAGGACGCTATCATGGCTTATTAGCTGACTTTTATTCATCTTATTGTCTCATCAGCAACCAAGCTAACTGTCAGTTAACAAGTTAGCTAGCTAACTTCTTCTTTACCCCTTCAGTGATTCTTTATTGAATTAAATGAGGTACAATGAAATGCTAAAGGGAAGTAACTTGACCAATACAGAGAAAAAAGCTAGGAGAGCTACTAAGACTGAATAATGATAGCACGTTAGCAGTTAGCTCGCCAGATATAGTAATTTACCAACTCGCCCTGTGAATAGACCCTATGTCACCAAGCTTCTAGAGCCACACATTTTGCAAAGATACGTGGAAAAATTACACTGTGCATCTTTCTGTTGTGACCAGGCCTTTAAGGAGGGTGAGGAGCATTACACCGTTCTTCTTGCAATGTAACACTGAGTTTATGTCAGCTTGCAGCCTGTTTAATTAGGGTTATTTAGATAGCCTGAAAGAACGGCAGTGATGTCTCTGAAAGGTCATTTCTTGCTTTTGAAGAAAAGTTTGAGACCACCCAGCTACCCCCTTCAGCTCTTCTAGTCCTGTCTGAGAGTCGTACCCAGATATAGCATCTGTTACAAGAGGTACTTTCACCTGACTGTTAAACATTTCGAGCAGCTCTCCTTGGTTTTTGAAGCTGTGGAAAAGACAAGTCAGCTCCCTAATCCAAGATCCAAGAGAATCCTGACTAGACACAGGCCTGACTCCCCCAAACGACTCACGATATAAGAGGCTGGTAAGCTCAGAAGAGCGTCCTATGTGATCACAGACTGCATCACCACTTCCTGTTCCTTGGTTCTGTGCACCATATTAAGTTGTGATGTGGAGGGAACTTGGAGGAGAACGCTGGTAGAGGTGATGGGAAAGGCGTTTGTTGCGACAGGCAATCCAAAGTAGGGTGAAGAGATAATTGTTTACGCTGAGCTCTAAGCCGTCAAGTGCTTCAAAGAGAGCCGATAATCACTCTTTGGTGTGGTGTGCTAAGCTCACCTTGCATACAGAATGTCCCACATTCAAAGCCAAGTTAGATAAGGATGTGAAATTCAGCTGAATGTTTGCAGCCCAAGGGCAGCACTCGTATTTAGATTCTCCTAGTTAGTTTTTACATACAGGAGTGAGGATTTATTTCTACGCAACAGTTGCATTTTTAATTACATTTCCAGTCAAAGGCCACAGAGATGCTTCTCAGTGCGGAAACAAGGTTAAGCTGTGCGGTCAGGGCAGAGGCTTGATGTTGTTTACTCAGACCAAAACTGAAGATTGAGACGGAGAAATTGAGACAAAGGAAGAGGTTGAGAGTGAAAGAGAGAGGCCACAGAGCATAAGAGAGTCAAATAAAAGAAATGAATAGGCTCAGTTTAAGCAACGTCTGTTTATGTCCCACATACCCCGTTGAGATTTCCGTCGTTATTTTACCTCCAGCTCTTTAAGCACGTCTTACCCGACATCATTCCTGACAATAACCAAGCCATCATGTGCTGTTTCATTACATCATGTAGCTTTCCATTTGAGAAAAAGGAGAAGGTGAGGGAGGGAGGTGGCAATGTTCACGGTGCAGAGCTCTCATTAGCTCGCTAATGGATTTTGTCAGTAGGGTATCTGTCAGGAATCATGCATTTATAATGGGGGTCACTTATTGGGGGATGTATTGACAGCAAAACACCTCAAGAAAATAGCCTTTAGATTTAACGGTGATGTCATATAGGGAATCGTTTGCACTGAGGAGGATGAGTTCGTGTTAAAAATGCTCAATTTTGCAGAGAAATTGGACACACTTTGTCATAAAATGTGTCAGAAAATCTATTTATTAAAACGTTAGCATTCGGTTACTCAAGAACTTAAACTACCTGCTGTCTCGCTTTATACAGACTATAATTTGTCATAATTTGGATCTTTTGTTTTATGAGAATAGATGATACCTTGGTCATGTCTCCTTTTGGAGATGAAACTCTTCAATTACACACAAGTAAGATCGATTATGCCGAATAAGTGCTCTCCTTTTTGGGGGATTAATCCACCCGCCGCTGAGATTCTTTTCAATGTAAAATGGCAAATGTCTTTGTGTAGAGTAGAATATAAAAACTGTGACCAGTTTAGCCTTATTACTATACTGTAAATGGCCCTCAACCTGCTATTAGAAATGTCCTTTAGAGGCACAGTGGTGATTTAAGTGTTATATGTTTGTTATAGTCAAACAGGAAAGTTTTGCTACAGTCAGTGTTGGTATTTTGAAGCTGTTGTTCCCTGTGTTATTACTGGAATTCACAGTGAGGGGATAAAAGATTTGAAGTGTTTGTCTATATGAAGGAAATATGTTTTGGATTTATTTTGAAGATGTTTGGAACATGTTATTTTTTTTTTATTATTATTATTATCGTTATTATTATTATTGTGAATGTTCTGTTTATGAGTCGAGAGATTTTTATTGTGGGCTTTGTGTTGCCTCTGCTGTTCCGCTAAAGCTTGCTAAAATGTATTTCTGACTGATGCTTCGAGCTACCTCCCGAGGGCTGTTGTTGGTTTTACGGGGGGGGGGGGTCACGGCCTGTGTGACCCCCCCCCCCTGAAACATATGCTCCTTGTCCTCTCGGCCTCCACTATGACAGAGCCCGGACCCATGAGCGTGAGTTCATCACTAATGGCAGACAAGGTCAAGGGTCACATTTGAGCCAGAATGGATTTTCCACAGCTGTACACAGGAGTTCGCACGAGCACATGACAAATAACCACTCTGATATTGAATCAAGATATGAAGTCATATCATAATATTCTCTGTGGTGTTTCCTTTTTCTTTTTTTTTTGCTCTTCGGCTGTTTGAACTTTAATAAGCACTTATTGTATTCAAGAAATATTTAATGCTGCTGGGGAGCAAATAAGACTCAGCCATCACTTTCACACTTTCGTCAAGTGTGACATATGAATTATGAAAGGCAATACCAAAATATGCCTTTTGATAGCTGACGTGATCACTATGAATATTTGAGCAATTTCCCCTCTGAATCCTGGTCAACTTTAATCAGATTTAATCAATTTCTCCATTCTCCCCCGTGTCAAGATAAACATTTTAACTGTCATCTATCTGTTTTATGAATATGAATATATTTCAGTGTTCCTGCCTTTCTCCTTTTTTAAAAAAAAAAATTTCTTTCTTTTTCTTTTTTTTTTTTATTTGAAACTGTGACATTTATTCCCCTTTGGCATCCTGAAAACAGACACATCATGTTCCACTTTATCAGAGTTTGGAAAATCAGTTAAAGCGACGAGGTGAAGTCATGTGACACGACTGTGTTTTTGTTTTTTTTCCGACTCCCACCACATTCCGGTTGGACATCCACAAACATGGACGATTGTAACCTTGACAAAAGTTACAACCGGCCTTGTGTCGGCCCCGTCCTACCTGAGGCCGTGGCCTTCAGTGCTCTAACTTTCCCTGATAAGGGCTGATTGGTTGCAGTGCAGTCTAACCTCTGACACGAGTACACTCCAGGGACTGTGGGTAATTGTGTTTTTTTTTTTTTTTTTTTTGTCTGGTATTACGAGGAAAAAAAAAAAAAGAAAAACACAGACATGGAGAGAAAAGCGAGGCAGGATCTGACACTTCATCAGTTAAATGATGCTGAACCATGTTAACGTCTCCGTCCGTGAAAAGAAAGAGACCTTTGTCTAATGTTCGACTCAAATACATTTGCAGCCCTCTACTCAACTGTGTAAAAAAAAAAAAAAAAAAAAAAAAGGTAATATACAGTTTCCTGTCTTTTATCAGCATAATTGTCTCTGAGCCTCAATAGCGGCGCTGGTGCAATCGTTCTTGTTAATGCTGTAAAAAAAAAAAAAAAAAAAAAAAAAAAAAAAAAACATAATGGTTCATTTCCTGTGTGCTACTATGATGTGAAATGGGCAGAGTAGAAATGACAGAACATGATACAATAGGATGCCGTCTTTTTTTTTTTTCTGTGTTGTCACTTTAGCTTGCTCACAGCCTCTGGAAAACGTATTCTTAGATTTTTTTTTTTTTTGTCTCTGATGTTAGTTTCCTATCACCTCGGCTGCCATCTTGAATGTTGAGTATCTTTGATCATGTGCTGTTGTCACTTGCATAGCAGTGTTTGCTATCGAGTAAGAAGAAGTATTCTTTATCTTTGCTATCCTGAGTATGTCCACATTCCTATTGTTCATGACATCTGTACAATTTGTATATTATAAAATGATTTATATTTAATGTGTACATGTGTCCTTGCTTCTTTTGTGTCAAAGGGAATATCACAGCATCTGTTTGTTCAGGCAGTCACTGTTAGAAGTAACTTTGATGTTCAAGTGCAAAGCTCAAGTGCAGGAATTATCCTTTAGCTCTAGATTTGACTCATGAACTAATTAAAGGGTAGGGTCACAATTTTTCAAGTCAGTCTTAAAATAATAGTCAGATCTCCTTATGTACACTGAAACCGTTTCTGCTTGGTGTAATCATTCCATCATTTGTCCATATTTGAGAGATCACTTCCTAATGTGGGGCACAACAGCTGAAGACTCATAATATATATATATATATATATATATAATATATTTCTCATTATTTTCATTATCAATTAATCTCCTGATTATTTTCTCAATTAACTGATTAATCATTTGTTCTAAAAGATCAAATAAAAGATAATGCAAAAATGCAGGCTTCATTTCCAGAGGGGATAGTTTCAAGTCTAAAGTGATGTCTTCTAATTACTTTTTTTTTGGTCCAACTATCATTCAAATTCAAAGATTTTCAGTTTAATTGTAGGTCCGTTTTCATGCAAAAAAGCTGAATAATTTTGATGAATCAAGCGTCACAAATGAGCTTTTCCTTACATCATTTTAATCAATTCTAAATTATATATAGTTTCTGATTGATCTTCTAGCAATCAACTACTCAGTTAATGAATTGTTAGCATGTTAGGAAAGGATATATTACAAGAAGGAGGAATGATTGCAGCTGTTTAATCACAACTCCTGCTCTTCCTGACCATGTGCAAACTTGCACTTTTTCATGTACATATCGTGTGTATTGTGTATATTGTATTTATTAGTGTATATTTGGTGTATTTTTAATGTATATTTCCATAGATGTTTATTCTATAGATGTTTATTTTTCTGCTGTGGTAAATGAATTTCCCAGTTGTGGGATTAATAAATCTAATCTAATCTAATCTAATCTAATCTAATCTAATCTAATCTAATCTAATATGGTCATGTGAGCAATTGTTTTAAAACAGACTTTTTCAGCTAGAGAACATAATCATTGTCTTAGTCATAATCTTCTACTTCCAGTCCTGTAAATCCACTGAGTCGAGTCTGAAACAAGTCCAAGTCCAAGCAGGTCTGAGATCAAGTGGAGGTTCTTTTGTTCATGGTGACACAACTAAATATAACAATACAATAAATATAGTAATCTTCAATGTTACATGCGAATTACAAGTGAAAGTCTGACTTTGATTCCGCAGATTTGAGCATAAAACCACNATTTTTTTTTTTTTTGTCTCTGATGTTAGTTTCCTATCACCTCGGCTGCCATCTTGAATGTTGAGTATCTTTGATCATGTGCTGTTGTCACTTGCATAGCAGTGTTTGCTATCGAGTAAGAAGAAGTATTCTTTATCTTTGCTATCCTGAGTATGTCCACATTCCTATTGTTCATGACATCTGTACAATTTGTATATTATAAAATGATTTATATTTAATGTGTACATGTGTCCTTGCTTCTTTTGTGTCAAAGGGAATATCACAGCATCTGTTTGTTCAGGCAGTCACTGTTAGAAGTAACTTTGATGTTCAAGTGCAAAGCTCAAGTGCAGGAATTATCCTTTAGCTCTAGATTTGACTCATGAACTAATTAAAGGGTAGGGTCACAATTTTTCAAGTCAGTCTTAAAATAATAGTCAGATCTCCTTATGTACACTGAAACCGTTTCTGCTTGGTGTAATCATTCCATCATTTGTCCATATTTGAGAGATCACTTCCTAATGTGGGGCACAACAGCTGAAGTATATTATGTATTGTTATATTTAGTTCTTGTCACCCATGACACAACAAGAACCTCCAACTGATCTCAGACTGCTGTGGACTTGACTTGATGTTTCAGATTCGACGTCAAGTGCGATTTACAGGACTGGAAGTAGAAGATTATGACTAAGAACAATCGATTATGTTCTCATAAGCTGAAAAAAGTCTGTTTATAAAACAATTGCTCACGATGACCATATATTAGAATTAGAGTTCATACAGATTAGATTTTAGATTAGGAATAGATTAAGATTAGATAACTTTATTAATCCCACAGCACAACTGGGTAAAATTCATTTTAGCCACAGCAGGAAAAATAAACATCTATTAGAATAAACAGTCTATGGAAAAAATAGCATCAAAAATACACCAAATATACACTAATAAATACAATATAGAACAACCAATTACACACGGCTATGTACATCGCAAAAAAGTGCAAGTTTGCACATGGTCAGGAAGAGAAGCAGGAGGTTGTGATTAACAAGCTGCAATCATTCATCCTTTCTTTGGTAATATTATCCTTTCCGCAACATGCTAACAATTCATTAACTGAGGTGTTGATTGCTAGAAGATCAATCAGAAACTATATATAATTTAGGACATTGATTAAATGCGTGTAAGGAAAAGCTCATTTGTGGACGCTGGATTCATCAAGAATTATTCAGCTTCTTTTGCATGAAGAACGGACCTACAAACTTAGAACTGAAAAATCTTTAGAAAATTAATGCATAGTTGCGACCAAAAAAAAAAGTAATTAGAAGAACTCACTTTAACGACTTGCAAACTACAAGAGGCACTGAGGACCCGCCGTACCACACGGAGTCGTCACCAGCCGGATTAAACGCTTCGCCACACCGTCCTTATAATAAGGATCCACTCCATGTGAAGGAAAACACACCCAAACCAGTTCCACGAATGAGAGCCCGATGCCTATTTGGGTGTTTTTGTGCGACAACCAGACTGTCGTCAACCACTGGAGGCCCACCCGTCAAGTACACCAATTTAACCAAGTCGTTGAAAAAAAAAAAAAAGTAATTTAGAAGACATCACTTTAGACTTAATGAAACTATCCCCTTTGGAAATGAAGCCTGCATTTTGCATTATCTTTTATTTGAGCTTAGAACAAGATTGAGTATAATCAGTTAATTAGTACTGAAAAATAAATCAGAGAGAGATTAATTTATGAAAAATGAGAAATATATATAATATAAATAAATATATATTATATAAATATATAATAGTATAATTAGAGCTTCAGCTGTTGTGCCCCACATTAGGAATAATCCTAAACTGAATTCCCATATGGACAAATGATGAAATGATTACACCAAGCAGAAACGGTTTCACAGTGTACGAATAAGGAGATCTGCACTATTATTTTAAGGACTGAGCTGAAGAAGGTGTGACCTACCCTACACCTTAATTAGTTCATGAGTCAATCTAGAGCAAAAAGGATAATCCCTGCCACTTTGAAGCTTTGCATGCATGCGAGTCGAAAAGTTACTTCTAACAGTACGACTTGCACTATAATACGTAACAAACCAGTATGCAAGTTGTGGATATTCCCTTTGACCACAAAGAAAGCAAGGACCACATGTACACATTAAATATAAATCATTTTTATAATCATACAAATGTACAGATGTCTTGAACAAATAGGAATGTGGACATAACTCAGGATATCAAAGATACAAGCAATTACTTCTTCTTACTCGGATAGCAAACAACTGCTATAGCCAAGTGACACAGCACATGAATCAACAAAGATACTCAACATTCCAATGGCGGATGAGCCGCAGCTCCGATGGCGGCGCCAAGATATGGAATAACTTCAATCATCAGAAAAGAAAGCAAAAAAACAAATAAAAAATACTAAAGAATTTACGTTTTCCACGAGGGCTGTGAGCAAGCTAAAGATAGAAAATAAAAATTTATCAAACCATAAAATGAAAACATACAGCATTTAAAAA